>NW_010557637.1:0-10692 GCF_000687285.1 Phaethon lepturus | reverse complement strand
TCTTCCCAGTTGCCAAATGGCCAAACAGTATGTGGAGGCTGGCTGTCATTCATCTACTGAGGAAAGAAGTTTTCCCAGGGTAGTAGTGAGGTGTCTCATCAGCTGCAGCTTTTTGCTCATCATCTCTCTGACCCTTTCTGCTTTAAAATCTCTGCTCAAGTCCACCCAGAGCTCTGTTTCTGTGGGGATGCTCCTCATTTTCTACCTGAAGGTTGAGAAATAAATTGTAAACTCAGGTGTGACCTACAAATAGGCAGGTCTTCCTATTTCTCTTGTTGAATTTGTCAAGTCCAGTGATTGGGATGTGACTAGTATTTAAGCAGGGGGAAATTTCACTCCTTTTCCCTTGTGAGTGAAAATTAGTTATTTTATATATTGAGGCACTAAATTACAAACTTTTTTGAATGGAGCTTATTTTTCTGCTGTTGCAGAGTGCTGTGCAAAGCAGCCACTTCTAGAACACAGCTCAGAAAGTCTAGTTTTACTTAAACAATTTTATTTTACTATGTGCATCATAGTTTATGTACGGTGACAATTGCTCCTTGCCATATGAACTTTGGGATTGCTGTGCTGAGCAAAATTTGCACGGTTTTCTTCTAAACACCTTTCTTAGCATAACTCATTACTCACAGTGTGCCGCTGTAATTTATAGATGGCTGTGCCTCAAGGAATGAAATGACCTCTGTCACTATCGCATAAATAAGGCTTAGGAATGCCAGGATTTTCATATCAGATGGAGTAGGCTTCTTCCAGCGTTTATATAGAAGTAGCGGTATGTTATAGATTTATTTAAGGCTGCAATAGTTTTTTGAACATTATGCTGCCAACAGTAGTGTCTGAAATAACAAAATTGGAGCCCAAAGATGGGAGAGAAAAGCACACATGATGGCTATTAAAAAAACAACTGTCTGTTTAGTCAATACAAGTTCAGAACTGTTGGCTGGTAAATCTCAACTCTTCTCTAACATTTGACTGCGTATTAAAATATATCAATAGATGTTCTATTATGTGACTAACCTATTACTTGGAGACTTTCTGACAGGTAAAAAAATAGTGTAGATATCAATCACCTAAAAAGTGATTAAAAAAAATCTTTTTCTTGGCTGTAGTTTTTGATCAAGAAATGAAGAGAGAAGATGCTGATTTCAGGCTATAAAAGCATTGAGGTCAAATTCATGCTATGTGCAGGTATATGAAAAGTAGGTTAAACAAAAGCAAGCAGTTTTCAAAACCCTGTAAATTCTGCATCATGGAGGACATATTCTGCTCTGAATGCCACCCGTGTGTCCTGGTGGTGTGCAGCCACGGGGATGCTACCGCTGGTCTGTGCATGGAGAAGGGGAAAGAGAACTGGAAAGTGCCCTCAATTCATTATGTCCTCTCTAATATGGCTTTTTTCAGTGGGGATCTGGCCTCCCTTTAAAGCTGCCTGAGAAAAAAGCCTTCCACCTGCATCTTTCCTGGGCAAGTGGAAGGTTACAAACTGCCTCTGTGCAGCTGATTTTGGTCCCTGGGGTCTGACTCTCCTTTTAGCAGCATGACCTTTGCTTTGCGGTAGCCCTACCAGCACTTACTAAGTTGCTTCAGGTTTACACCACTGAAGGTGCAAGGAGAGTCTGCTCCTTTATGACTCTTACTAGACACCCAGAGTGGGATGGCAAACACGGCGAAATGCTTTTTTAAATCTTTATTATGTAAAACTGAATTCCCAGTTACAGCTGAGGCTTCATTGTTTGGTTTTCAGCAGCGATGATTTATGGATAATTATAATTAGGGAAATAAGCCATGAAGACCTTTAAAAAAAATCTAGCAAGGAAAAGAACATTTTAGTCTCACTAAACCCACTAAATTAAACATGTGGGTTTCAGCAGAGGACAAGGAAGGGCTTACTGAAAACTTAATATAATAAAAATGTTCTTATAAAGATTTGGTGATGCTACTAGTTAACAGAACTATATTTTCTCTGAATCCCTCAGGACTGTTAAAACTAGATTTGAAGTGATCGCAAGTGAAATTATTTTGATGAAAATATCTCTTCATAACACAAACATGTCTTAAACTGCCAGAATTGTTTGCCTCGTTACAATATAAGTGAGGGCAGCATCAGTCCGATTCTGAACTCAGGAGGCATAATTACAAGGAGAAATGAGAAAAAACTATCTGGATTGTGCTACCATTATAAATGACTCATCCTTTTAAGAACTGGAAAAAGCTTATTCACATTTCTTAAATATCTTTAATATCTCAAAGAAGAGCTGCAAAATGCCAAGACTATTTCCAACCTGCTTTTAACACAAGGCCATTATCCCTGTTTATTCTTTCAGTTTGTTGTAGCATCACTAATGGCTCTCTGTCTATAAAAGTTATGAACCTAATTTAACTTTAGAAGTCTTGTTTCTGTAGCATGAAAGGCCGTGAATTCATACACAAGTCAATTTTTTTTCACATCTTGTATTGGCTTCTGTTTTGTTGTTGTTGTTGAAACGAGATCAGTGTTGCTATGTAAGCCGTCAAATATACTTCTTAAAGATTGTTTTGTAATGAACTCTATCTTTCAGTATGCTATTGAACCAAGAATTTGGAATCAGAGAGGCAGAACACCATGAAAAAGACCATAAAATAAACCTCCCTCTCTTTTAAAATGTACCGTCCTTCTTTTCTGTGAAAAGATGTTATTGTGTCTCTGGTCCATGAGTATAAAAATTACTGAGTGCGTATAACTGAGTCTGCCTCTACTGCAAATTCTCACTGCGGCAAGATACAGAAATGCTAAGCAAAAATTGGCTCAGGCACATGTACCTACTACTCATACCAACTTCATGGCATTCAAACTCTAATGTAAGGGCAAATATTCAAGTTGCTTTAGAAAATAGTAAAACGGATAGCTTCAGTGAACTCACTGCAATTCAAAGAAACGTTACAGGCCCTGAAGCTGGTACATGCTATTTAATAATCTGGCTGTGCAACAGTTTGAGTGTTTTTTTCTGCAGTAGTTGTAAGTGTAAAGAATGAGGAGCAGCACTAATAAAAACACAACAAAGATTTAAGAAAAGGATTTGATCCCCCCTGAGCGCTTGAACTGCTTTGCTGAAGGCAGGGTGGCGTTACCGTGTCTCCCAATTTGAGATTCACACCGTTCATCTCGACGTAGGAAAATGACTGCAGGGTGGTGTCACGCTGAATCTGCTCTTTCTTGGCAGGGTTGGACAGGCGCGACCAGACCACCACGTACCGCAGCGGCGGCTTTGAGGAGGGGCGGCAGTAAGTGCACTTCAGATGGACACGTCCTTGCACAAGCGCGGGAGTTACCACTGGTTGCAAAGCCAGGCTTGTGAGTTTGTCTGGAAAAAGGAAACAAAAGACGGATGTAGCACAAAACGTTATTTTAATATTATAATTGTTCACTCAACAAGAAGATTTCAATATAACCAAATATGGGAAAAATGCTACATTTTATATTCTTGTGATTTGATTATTAACTATGTAAGTAAGAAAATGTATTTCATACGAAAAGCAAAAATTGGTAAATGTGTACTGACTACTCATTGTTAAAATATTTGACCTGTGGTTTTTTTGTGGTTTGTTTGGTTTTTTTTATATTCTGCAGTAAGAGGAATGTTATTGAAATGAAGCACTCAGATTAATACAAATTAATTACTCTAGCAAAGGCCATCAGCTTTGCATTCCCCTGAAGCACAGCCTTTTGATCCAAGTTTTGCAATAAGTACAGAAAAGATATGAGAAACAATTATGTTGCAGAGGTAAACTGACTCTCAGAGAGCACCCAGCCCATATTGCCATGCTCTGAAGATACGTTCCAGGCTGTTCTGGGACGTACATAGGCTAGGTCTGCTCAATATAGTCTCCTTCTGCCCAGAATAATGCCACTGCTCTAAAAATACAGCCTGCTTTCTGTAGGCTTCAACAAGTAATGAAGTCTGAAACTTTTCTTCCTGTTAAACTCACCTAGAAAGTAGAAACAAAAAGATGTATAATACTGTAGGGTGATGTTCTTTCATCTCTAGAGACTCGGACTCAAACAGAATGTGAAGCTGGTTCAGATGCTTTGAAAGGATAAATTAAGTACCTTTTTTTGAGGAGTGTAGAAAATATTACGGAAGCCCAAGAGAATAAGGTATGAGGCTGTTATAGCAGAGTGAAGAACCAATATATTAACATCTGTCCAGGGCAAATAACAAGAAGTAAGAAAAAGAAACAAGTTACTTAAAATATGAATAAAGGCCAGTTGTTTATATCTTTTTCTCTATTGTTTCTAAGGGAAGCTGCCTCAAACTGTGGCTCACATCATGACCTTCTGCAGGAAATGACTCCAGAAGGACAAAGTTAGGTGATCAGCTCATGGGAGGATGTGAGCAGAATTACAAGCTCATAATGCTGCTTTTCCCAGCTGTGTCCTTTCTGCCAAGCTATGAAGCTTTAAATTCGTTTTGTTTTGCAGCTAAGAAGTGCTGACCGGCGTTCTGTTCCCGAGGTTCCAGCGGATGGGGCTGGGGGATTGACCCCAGCAAGAAGCCGTGACGGTGCCAGCTGGACCCGGCTCTGGGGCTGCATAGGGGCTCCTGTGGTGCAATGGTCACAGCTGAATTTAAGACACTGAGTTAACAACATCCAATAAAAACTTTCAGCTTCGGGTGTTTTCCACCCCATACATGATACTGCAAAAACATCCTAAAGACAAGAAGTTAAAAGACTTGGGAGAGCTGGACCTCACTGAAATGCCTAGGAAAAAGGTGAAAGCTTCAACAGTAGCAGTAAGAAAAAGGCAGCAGGTTGTTGGTTTGGGATAGATGGGAAATGATAAGCTTTCTTTTATGAAAAATGCCATCAGATTTACATCACTAAACAGGTATGGATTAACAGAAAGGACAAAATTAATCACCCAAAAGGTATTGGTAAAAAATTCTTCAAACAAGAGTATTGGAAACCTTATGGTTTAAAAAAAGCCAAGCTTGAACTGGAAAATGACTGTATTCAGTTAAAAAGTAATCTCTGAGAAAGTATAATGGAAATTAAAGAGCAGTTTCATTTATTTTAACGGATATTTTTTATTTCAAATAGTGACTTAGTCTCACTTCCTTTGAGCTTTTTTCCCTCCCTCTTCTTCATGTAGGAATGTTAAAATATTGATAAAGATAAGAAAATAGATCTCTCTCTCTTTAAAATTTATTTAAGCTTGAATTTCGCCTGATTGAAAGGTGTTAACCCTAGTTTCTCAGTGTGTCATGTCTCTGTTGAAAACGCCGAAAAGGAAGTATAAAGGTAATTTTTTTCTTTTGAGAAAGAGCTGTCTTTTCTGACTAAATCTATATGCACCAGAACATGCTCTGAAGTTCAGAAGGTTTAACTGAGTGAGCAATTGCTTTCTGCTATTCCTTTGTTTCCTAGCTACCGAACAGAGGTTAGATCTCTTGTAGTAGGCTGAAAATTATTTCTGACGAGAGTAATTATATAAATGTCACGAAAAAGATGTTATCAGTTTTGGGGTTTTTTTTCCTTCCAGAGTTTCGAATTATCTTTTTTTTTGGGAATACTGGATTACTGAAGATAAGAACAGAACTTAGATGCAGCATCCTGGATACATTGCCTCAATAAAACTGAGATGCCTCTGTTCACTAACTGTGTGCCTTCAAGCCAAGGTGGAGCCGAAGAGGGTACGAAAGGTTACGTGTGTACTGTAGCCAAGCAAAGAACACTTCAGTAATACACACCAGATTATATTTTGCACTGCTAACAGTAGCTATTCCTCAGCAACACCCTGGACGGCTGCTGATTTATTTTCTACATGGTCTGCATCTTACTGGGAGCGATGCTTGACTCGCAAGGTCACCGAGATGTGCATTGCAATACCAGGACCTTTGAACACACAACCAGAGAGACATATGCAATCTTATTGATAAATACTTTACTGATCCTCACCTTCCGCGCAGTAGCCCATGCATCCTTGAGTAGGCTGCAGGAGATACACAAAGAATTCACCGCAGTTCCTGACGGCGATGGGTATCCGAAACAAGCAGCAGTCCTTGGTGCCCCCAGAGAAGACCTGCCAGGTAGCACAGGCTGTGAGCCGCTTGCTCTCACCGGGAGCTGGCAGGGATTCCGACTTCAGCGACAGCCACACCGGAGCTTGTGTCCCACATTTATTCATCTGAGGATGCACACAAAAGAAACTTTTTACAGCAAATGCAGTAGGGCTCTGCGGAGAATCACTAAAACCTAAGACTTCGAGTATGGTGAACTTGGAGGGTCAGTGAAAAAGCTGTGTAGGTGGGCATGAAAATGTCTTGCTCAGTTTAGAGAGGTGACTTCACACAGATAAAATTCTCAAAGAACACAAGAACTGGTTTCCAAAGTATTTTCCTCTATTTTTGGTTGGTTTGCATAAAAAAGATGAAAGCATGTAAACAGGCTAGGTCCTTGCTCTGGGAAGCACACTTTGGACCACATCAGCTGGCCATTCTCATCCACGTTTCATCTGTGGTAGAAGAAAGCAAAGGCTGACAGAGCACGGGGTGCAAGAAGACGTTAGGTCCACCTCGAAGCAGGACACCGCTATGCTCAGAGCATCACACACCAGCACCCTCCTCCAAAACAGCTGCAACTTCAGCTGCCATTGTCCTTGTCCTTGTCATTGTCCTGACAGCTTCTGCCCAACCCCTCCAGCACGTACCGGACACGTCTTTGGGGCCCGAGCCTCTCCCTCCAATCTTGAAGGGAAATACAAATGCAGGATATACATGATTTGATCAAATTCTCTGGGGTTTTTGACCTTCAGGTTTCTATCTATTAACAGCTTCCACTAAATCCCTGAATCCCCTGGACGTGGCTTAAACTACAGTGTTCTGAGTCATGGCTCGGAGAGGCTGCACCAGATTTACCTTTTCCAACTTAAGGATGGGAAAGGATCATCTCAGACCTGAATTGCTCTCTGTACCTGCCAGGCTCTTCCCACTGAGTAAAGGGACATGATTATTCAAAGACATCATTAATTTAAGCACCTCAGTGATGAGATTAAGCACAATCTGAGCCTAATAAAATACACACAGCCAATTACAATGGTAACTTCTTATTCTGCACCATCACCTATCATTTGCCAACATGCAAAGCGTACGGATATTTGAGTTAAGGTTTGAAAATTATTACCAAATACTGACAATAATTTACTCTCAGATATCGGTCATATTCTGCAGAGCGTGACTGCTGCCGTTGCTTTGCATTTCGTCAGCCAGCGATAGTGAACTCTCTCGAATAGTCCCGCTCCAGGGGCACACCTGCCCCTCATGCTATATACATTTGGCTATAGATCATGTTAGAAAACCCCACCATTGTTTCCCATTGGCTTGGGTTTGCTGCTTCAGTTTTCGAGATCAAAAGTTGCTTGTGACAGGAGGGGAAGCAGTGAAAGGCAAAGGATAAATTTATTATGTCATGCGCCAGTGCCCTCCTGTAGTTTGAATTTTACCTGGGAGCTATACAAGCCAGAAAGCGGGGGCAGGGGAACAGGGGCTGCACACCTGGTAAAAGAAAAGTATTTGAAAAAAATAAAGCATATGGCGTGACACGGTCTGATTTCCATTTGAAGCTCGTTATTGTCAGGCTTCTAAAACAAGCATTCCAGAGAGACACCATTAAAATTGTCCAAAGTCTTTTTTCCCCCCAGAAATGCGGCGGTGGCCGAGCAGAGGGGCTGACCCTGCCCTCCGGTTTGGGTCCCCGTGTCCCCGGTGTCCCCCACAGAAGGAACTCGCCCAGTGCAGCAGGTCCCCGGGGAGGAGCAGCATGCCGGCGGTGTGCTAGCAAAGGAGAAGGGGAGTTCAGCATGAAAACACTTTTATGAGGAATTTTAGATTAATCCCTTCCTTTATTTAAAAGCCATGTCGTGTGTAACTTTTAAAGAGATTTGTTCTGTTTACTTCCAGCTGTAAGGGGCACTGCTGCTTTCTGTGCTGGGAAAAATGTGGATGTCGGGAATTCAGTGTATCCTGGTGAACTTCTGACCTAGAGAATGGGATCTAATGTGAAGTAGCAGGTTTCCAAAGCACATTTTATGAGCATACACCTGTAACGACACAGGAGAGTGGAACGAACATCATCCAGAGAAGATGTGCTGTATGCAGAGGAAGAAGGACGGGTGCAGAGAGAAGGACAGCAACTGGAGCTCAGTGGTTTCTGCTTCATGCTCATGTTATCTTCTTGGTGAGATACTTGCACGATGAATTTCCTCTTACTCCAGCTAACCGGTAACCTCAGCGCCTCTGCATGTGTACGTAAAGATGGTTGGAATGAATAAAAATTTTTTAAATCTATGGAGATATTTGTGAGTGTTTTGAGCCCCACAAGCTGAGCGGAATGAGAGCAGGAGGGTGCAGAGCAGCGGAGATGAACGAGTGCTGGAGCTCAGTGGGTGTGTGCAAGCTTGCAGAAAGCCTTGAAGGAAAATGTTTTAGTAAGGAGACGCAGCGCAGCCTACCCATCCCTCCCAGGACTTCCCTGCAGAGCAGATGGCTGTCTCTGCACCCCATGAGGCTTCGTGCTCCCGCTGACCCCATCGCTGGCACCAGCGCTTGCTGCCCAAGGAGGAGGAGGAGGGATGCCGACACCGCTCATGCCATGGGAAGCAGTCCCAGTGCTGCTAACACCCACTACAAAGGGCTGTTACCACCATTTACTGATATTCAGCTGCTGAAACGTGACCTTCATTGTTTTGAGGCAACTCGATCTCATGTAAATACCCGTGTCTCAAGGAATATTTGCACCCACAGCTGAACAAATTGAAAAAAATACTCTAACGGTTTATTGTAGAAGACCTTTCGCTGCTTGAGATGAGCTGCTGTATCCGTTCGCTTTTGCCTTTACCGGTGTAACCGGCCCCAAAAGGACAGCACTGCTCCACGGGGAGCGCGGCCACCCCTGGCCGGGCATGCGCGGTGCCTCGGTTTCCCTGACCTTGGGCACTCACTCTTTGTGCACCCTGCTTCCTTATCTCTAAACCAAAGGTGGAGGTGGCTGAGATGGTAATAGTACTTCTCTGCCTTGCAGCAGTGCTGAAAAGATAAATTCATTAATGAGGCACCCACCTATCTGCTGTGCTGCGGACCATGCAGATAAATAGACAGATGCAAATGCATTCTGGCTGTGAAAAAAGACAAAATGTGATCCGTACGTGAAAGTGGGTCTATATCTCCTGTTAACACATAGAGGGGAAAAAATAAAACACTGAAATAAGAGGACGGTGATTTTCTGCCTTTTTGTATTTATCCTCACCATAAGTCTGTCAGCCACTTCAGTGCTCCAAAAAGTACGGGTTAGCACCGCTGGCGTCAGCCGCGCGCGTTGTGTGCGGGCCTTCTGATAACCCCCCGCTGTGATCTGCGGCACCCTGGATTTGTTCTGGCAAACCTTGCACTGAAACCGTTTGAGCAAAATAGTTCATTATGTAACGTGCACAAATTATAAGCAATAATGAACCCTTTTGACTGACTTTGCACCTGGGAAAAGTCAGACAGTGAGAAGGCAAGTTCTTGTAACAAACTATGATGTAGTGTTACAGGCTGTGAGGAAGAATTTTGGTATAAATCAAATATTTCTGTTTTCCTGGCAGCTTTATGACACACATGAATTTTTTTTCTGCTTTGAGCTACACGCTGTCCCTCTGAGTCAGGTAAGTTGCCCCATGCTAGCCAAAAGGATTTGCTGCGTGAGGCCTCTGTGAATTAGAAAACAGGACTGGGAAGGCAAGGGCAAATGTATATTCATGTATTCAACCAGCAGTACAGATAAGAACAGAAAAGAAAAAAAATTTTAAAAAGTCTAGGAGAATAGACTTCAAAGAGCCAAAATTTTTCAAGTCCCAGCTGTGGCATAATTAGCATTAAATATTGTAGCAGTCATTTGGGAGAGTAACCAGAAAATCGAATACAGAGGTAGTGAAGGACTGGCACTTAAGACACAGCACTTTCCTGCAATAACTACAGTCATTGCTGCTCTAAGAATAGCGTAAAGCTGTGGGAATCTCACGCCATAATTCAGCAGCATTTCCAAAACGAAGAAGAGGAATTATACAGCTGCGGCCCGAGACGAGCGAACTCCGAAAGCCTCTCGCGGGCGGGAGCTCCTCTGCTGGGACGCCGGCGGTGAGGGTCAGGCCGGGGCTTTGCTGGGGTTCCCCAGGAGAGCTGCGTGCCGCGGGCTGCACGGCAACACCGGTGCAGAATCAGCCTTTCTCACTCAAAATGGAAGCTGCGCAGCAGGAAGGACAATCGGTTACAACACCAGCCACACCGGTAACCAAGTGTGTGACCACAGCCCATCCACTTATTTCTGAGAGAATCGGCAGGTCTAGTGAGAAACAATCTCCCTCCCCACAGATCCTGTCCCTCCTGTATGTCTTAAACGGTGCCCTGCAGCGCGTGGCGGATTTACACCCCGGGTAAGGGATCACGTGCGTTTGATTGCTTCAGCTGACACGTTTACTTGGGCTTGCAGCTGGTCAATGTAATGACAAGTCGGGGAAGTAAACTATGCTGTTGTAAATCCTAAATTTGTGTCGTCCGGTGCATCTGTATCATGTACCCAGAGACACAGCTTGCACAAAGGACGACATATCTAACACAAAGTCTTGGGTTTGCGTGTCAGGGTCTGGCAGTGGGCGGGCTGCAGGGGTGGCTTCTGTGA
>NW_010557636.1:393-619 GCF_000687285.1 Phaethon lepturus | reverse complement strand
CAAGCCGAGGCGCCGGCAAGAGGAATCCTCAGCCAGCTCCTCTCTCGCCTGGTCTTCTCCTGGCTACATTTCACAAATGTTTCTAAGAATGTGAGTTTACTTTGTGTGAATGTTTTAGGAAAGAGCGTAATTGAAATTCCCTTCCCAGTGCCGGGGAAGATGACTCATACATCACTCTGTTATTTTCTGTATAATAAACAAGATGGAAAGCCGGGGTTGGAGGAGC
>NW_010557636.1:0-323 GCF_000687285.1 Phaethon lepturus | reverse complement strand
AACATTTAAATCCCCAACAACCCTGCTAAGATTACATTTGCAGTCAGTGTAAAGGGCCCAGGCAGCCGGGAGCAATGGTGCAAATGCGCGCTTGCATTTATCTTTTGCAATAAATATTTCCAGTTGTGTACATGAAAAATTACATAATTTTCTGGGTTTCAACATTTTGGGTCTTTCAGCACATACATCAGCAGTCTGCGTGGCTTGGGCCTTTCCATAACGGGCCTGGGAATCGGGAAGCACTTCGCAGCCAGGGCTCTTTCAGTGGGATCCCTGCTGTGCCCGACCCCAGCTAACCCCGGGCCGGGAGGAGCGGTGATGAA
>NW_010557635.1:422-638 GCF_000687285.1 Phaethon lepturus | reverse complement strand
TGCGAGAGGGGCGGCAAATAAATCAGGTCTTGTTTATTCTCGTGCCTGGGCTTGGTGTGTGAGTTCATTTTAAAACGTTCTGCCTTAAATTACAGCCTAATAAATCAATACCCACTTAGCGATGCAAGCGAGCGGGAGCGGTTTGCGCAAAGAATTAAAGTTGCCTCCGCGGCTCTTGGGCTTCACAAAGGGTGAGGGAGGGAGTCCTGGCAGGCA
>NW_010557635.1:0-244 GCF_000687285.1 Phaethon lepturus | reverse complement strand
TGCCGAGCCCAGACGTGTGTGCATGGCCGTGCATGGCCAGGACATGCATGTGCATGGCTGTTCATGGCTGCGCGTGGCAGGGACACATGTCAGGGCAGGCGTGTGCTGTCAGGCTCAGCGCTAATCCCAGCCCCCCCAGCTCCTCTGACACGGGGATTCCTCCCCAAAAAGGCGACAATACGGTTCCCCCCATCCAGCTCCCTCCCGTCTCTGCTGCTCGGGGCCCTTCGTTATGCCCCCGCTA
>NW_010557634.1:3506-3780 GCF_000687285.1 Phaethon lepturus | reverse complement strand
GGGGGGCTGTTTTAAGGGATGGGGTCAAGTCCTGGAGAGACATCAAGTCCCTGTGAGGTGAAGGAGGCTTGTAGATGGATGGGGGTGCGGGAGGGGGAGTAGTGATGAAGTGGTAATTTGCCCCCCCAGGGCTGGTGTGCCCTCTCCTTCCTCCCTGTGCTCTTGCGGAGGGTCGTGCAGCTCCCGGGTCCCAGCTCCTGAGCCCTCCGCACCCCTCCCCAGCCCCTTCGGCCTCTCTGAACCGGGAGGGCTTCCCAGGCTCTGCCCCACACCT
>NW_010557634.1:0-3457 GCF_000687285.1 Phaethon lepturus | reverse complement strand
GCTCCCCAAAACCCAGCCTGTCCTGCGAGGCGTCTGGGCACCCTGCGGAAGCCATAAAGCATCCCTCCCTTCCCCAGGGATCCCTGCATCCCTGGAGCAGGGCCAGACCGGGATCCCCTCTCGCACCAGTACAGACTGGGGGCCTCCCCTTCCTTTGATGGGACTCTGAGGAGCAAGAAGAGGCCTTGGCGAAGGGGACCCCTCTGCTGGGGCTGGGCTGTGGCTGTAGGGGCCCAACCCAGACAGCATTTTGGAGGTGCTGCTGGCAGGGCAGGAGGAGGGGGTGTCCTGGGGGCCTGTGCTGCCCCTGGCAGGGACCCGGGGCAGCTCCGAAGCCATCCCTCCCGCTCCACTCCCTGCGAGGCTTCCCGAGGCCGCGTGGTGCTGTGTCCCAGCGGAGCGTGGCCACCGGGGACTGGGATCCCCACGAAGCCTCCCCACAGCCAGCCCCCTCGGTACCTGCTAAAAGAGGGTGAGATGGGTTTGGGGGCTGGCCCTGGCTGGGAGTGAGAGCAGAGGGTCTCTTTAGAGGGTAAATGAGACATCTTTTCCCCCCCCCCAACTCCTGCCTCTGTTTCCCTAATTGTTCCCTCCCTTTCTGATGCTCTATTGTTCCTAATTAAGGGCTTGACTTCAATAGGCCTTAAATGGTGATTCCTGGGGGTTCCCGGCTGGCAAACAGCAAATAGGGAGCGACACCCCACCACCACCACCTTTTCCCCCAAAAGTGACCTTATTAAGTGGTTTGATTTGCCCATTTCTACTTGTTATTACTGTTAACGATCTCAGGGAGAGGGAGCCCCGGAGCTTTTCTTTGCAGCAGCCCCACACCCCTCCGCTCGCCGGGGAGCACTTTCAGTGCCCCCTCCCCGGCGAGGTCGCCCCGCCACCGGCTCTTCTCCCCTTGGGTTTGCCTGCGCATCCCTAACGCCGGGCTTTTCTCTCTCCTTCCCCATCTCCCGGTCTCAAGGTGTGGTTTAAAAACCGCCGGGCCAAGTGCCGGCAGCAGCAGCAGCAGCAGCAGAACGGGGGCCAGAACAAGGTGCGACCAGCTAAAAAGAAGAATTCGCCGGCCCGGGAAGTGAGTTCGGAGAGCGGGACCAGCGGGCAGTTCACTCCCCCCTCCAGCACCTCTGTCCCCACCATTTCCAGCAGCAGTGCCCCTGTATCCATCTGGAGCCCGGCGTCCATCTCCCCGCTCTCAGACCCCCTGTCCACCTCTTCCTCCTGCATGCAGAGATCCTATCCTATGACCTACACCCAGGCATCAGGCTACAGCCAAGGATACGCTGGCTCGACCTCCTATTTTGGAGGGATGGACTGTGGATCTTACTTGACCCCTATGCATCACCAGCTTCCCGGACCGGGGGCCACCCTGAGTCCCATGGGTGCCAACGCGGTCACCAGCCACCTCAACCAGTCTCCAGCCTCCCTCTCCACCCAGGGCTATGGAGCCTCCAGTTTGGGCTTTAACTCCACCACCGATTGCTTGGATTATAAAGACCAAACCGCCTCCTGGAAGTTAAACTTCAATGCTGACTGCTTGGATTATAAGGACCAGACATCGTCATGGAAGTTCCAGGTTTTGTGAAGAACCTTTGTGGTGACGAGAGAAACCGCGACGAGAACGAACAGGCTGGGCTGAACGCTCCAGTTTTAGTCAGGTCTTGGTTAAATTAAAGAGAAAAATAACTCAACGGACAAACAAACGAACAAAAAAACCAACAGCGGCAAGAGGGGGACAGTGTTGGTGTCATCCCGTTCAGACTCATCTCCTGCTCAGACGCTCTGGAAAAGGAATAATAAAGAGGAAAAACGGAGGAGGAAGGCCTTAAACGGACAGATCATCTAGTGAGCAGAAAACAGACAGACCCATCTGTGTTCTTTCTAGTTTTAGGCAATTGTTGGGTTTCTTTGTTTGGAAGAGGTGGGAGATCGTCTCACCTACAGGCCAGTTTAAAAAAAAAAAAAAAAAGAGTCTAGGTTTTTATTTCTTTTTTTGTGTGTGCGTGGAAAGATCCTTCACCCAGAGGTTTCCAATGTGTTAGCCAACCCTCGGTTAAAATATTCGGAATGGACAGCATCTCTCTTTTTCTCCCTCCCTCTTTCTTTCTCTCTGCCTCTTGAGCTCATCCAATTGTTTCATGCCCAACTTGCTCAAGTTGGCACCCAGAGAACTTGGTTCAGGGCTGTGTGGGTTGTGTGACTGATTGTCCTAGCTGCACTACTTTATTTAAAGATTAAAAAAAAAAAAGATAATGTTCATAAGGAGTCAATATGTAGTTTTTAAGAGACAATCAGTGTGTGTCTTATATAAATGGTACATCTGTGGTTTTTAATCTGTGCTAGACTTCAAAACTGTGATCTCCTGTATTGTATGCAACTATGAACTCTGCACCAGCGGGAGTTCTGCTGTGATTTAAATAGGTTATAATTATAAGTGAAATTCAGAGCAACTGAGTTACCTATTCTCAGCTTTTAAAAAATAATAAAAAAAAATTAAAAAAAAAAAGAAAAACACAAAAACATGATCGCCTTTCACCCAAGGTGAACTGCACTGAAACTTTTTACAACATACTGTCTCTGAATGAAAGAGAAAAGACCGAAAAAACCCCACCCAAGGACATTAAACTCCTCTGGAGCTCACTTACTGCTGGCCACGCTGGCAGTAACCGTCAAACCCAATAGGACTTTGGGCAGTTGCTCTGACCTGGATGAATTTAAACCGAGAAATTCATTGTTGTTTATGCTTGCAGATGTTAACTGAAAAAAAAAAAAAAGATATATATGCATAAACATTTTTTCCTGGATTTGGCAGATATGTATAATTATATTAAAACGGTTCTAGCACACTTGATGGTTGTCTTCCATTTTAATCGCATCCGGCGAGCGATGGAGAGGGGCGATGCCGTCTGCCGCAGGGATTTCTCACTTGCAGCCAGGCGTGTGGGACCAGGAGGGTCCGGCTGCTTCTGCGGGGCCGAGACAAAGGGGGTTTTGCCGGCGGCTCCCAGAGGTGCAGGACGCAAAGTGAAGGGGGAAATTTTTAATTTTAATAATTTTTTTTCTTTTTTTTTAAGGAAAAACATTCATTGCAAACAGACCTTGGATAACTCGCTGGGGGAGGGATGCGTTTGCTCTGTGGCCTCCTGGGAGGTGCCGGTTTGGGGAGAGCCCTAAACTCTCCAGGCTGAACCAGGGAGGAGAAGGGGGGATGTGGGAGCGATCAGGCAGGATCGTCCCAGCGGAGGTGCTGGGGAAGGCGGGCGGCAGGTTTTTAAGCTACAATTCCATGAGCTGAAGCCACAGCGCCCTGTGATGCAGGATCAGGCCCTTCCCAAGCATCCCTGCTCTTGGTGGCTCTTTCTCTGTCCTCCTCCCTCTTTCTCCCTCTCTCCTTCCCGCTGCATCGCCGGGCTTGCTCGAGCCCTGAAATCGGTTTGGGTTTAACGTGGCA
>NW_010557633.1:672-1456 GCF_000687285.1 Phaethon lepturus | reverse complement strand
GCCCGGCTCGAGGAATCCCCTCCGCTGCTTCGGCGGGCCGTCGGCACACAAAATAAGCGACAGTTTGCCTGTACATATTTGGGGGGAAAACAGTTGATATGATAACAATAGCACTAAATCAGGCACAGAACTTCAAGTACAAGTCACAGCAAGAAGTTGTTAATACCTTTATTATGGGATAAAATGTATTCATGATATTAAAGACATCACATTTCTGCCCTGGTGTCACATTTTAGATGTAGCGTAGATAAATGATATATCACTGTGAGAGATCTACAAAAACCATTAGTAACCATGACATTTTGACGTCAGATTTTAAAAAATTCCTAAGTAATCTTTTTGATTTATGAAATGGTGTCCAGGTTCATCGAGACTGATCTCAGATTTATCACAGCCTGGTTAGAATTATTAATGATTTTCAATTTGTAAATCCAATGCCAGCATGTCCAAGTGCTCTCAGCAAAATCACAGAGAGCTGACAGGGAGATTTTGCTCAATCCATAGTTTTCAGCTATTACAGGATTTTCCTGGTTAACTCTCTGCCGCCCGGCGCGGAGCCAGCGCGGGCGCCCAGCCCGGCGCACAAAGGCATTGTTCTGCTGCGGCACAAAGGAGGCGCGTCCCGGGCACGGCCACATGAATCACGGCCCGAATGGCCATGAAACACATGGCGTCAACAGGAATGAATGATCTGACTTTTACAGGCTCCTACTGAAGACCCTTAAAGACTTAAATTATAATGAGAAGAAAAGCTGATCTAAGCCAAAACAGACGGGCTTGGGTA
>NW_010557633.1:0-517 GCF_000687285.1 Phaethon lepturus | reverse complement strand
CATCACGGAGCAGATGAAATGGAGGCAGGGGCAAAGAAAAAGGCACAGGCACATCTCCATCCCTCAGCAGCCTTGCAGGAATATTTCCGGAGAAAAAAGCACACCTTGGGTAAATAGTTACAAACTCCACAGCCCACGCAGATTATTTTTTTCCTAATTTATGGGTTAATTGTCCCACCCCTACAGGAAGGGATTTGAGGGAGACTTGGATACTAAAATTTTCTTTGCAGTAGCCAGCCGGCTGTTCCTCCGGAGCGGGGGGAGCGGGGCCTGTCCCGCGGTACCTGCCCTTGCCCTGTGGCAGGCGTCACCGCGCGGGCGCTGAGCGTCTCACCCGCCAGCTCTTCCGGGACCAACATTGCCTTTCTGGTTTTTAAGATGGTTAAAGGAAAACTGGCATGATTCATCCTTCGCTGCAGACAGCTGAATTATTATTTACTTCAAAAAATTGTATCTGCGCTGTGCCTAAGGTACTGAATTTCCTAAGGTACTTCGCGCCGCAGCTCCGAAGCAGCGG
>NW_010557632.1:2902-3467 GCF_000687285.1 Phaethon lepturus | reverse complement strand
CGCCGGGCTCCCACCGGGACCGCCAGACCTCCCTCTCCTTCATCCTCCGGCGGCGGTTGGATGCTGGGGACGGATCAGCCCAGGGCAGAGCAGCGCGGTTAACCCCGGTGCACCCCAAAGAGGGTCCGGGGTAGGCAAAGCTGCTCACCGAGCCAAGCGGGACCAGCTCGCTTCCCACCACAGCGAGCCCTGCTCCGAAGCCAGTGACCGAAATAACAGCTTCCCCCCACCTCCGCGCGCCCGACACGGTGACTAACGCCGGTGCCACGGCCCCGCAATTTAGCAGGCGTTATTACCATTTTCCGGCACTGGGAGCGTCGCTGCCGTTGAACTCTCGCCCACGCCGCGAGGCCGGTAATCCGTCGGGAGAGCGTAGAGGGAGAAATCGTTGGGAGACGAGACGGCAGCACGGCCGCTGCGAGGCTCGGAGGGGTTAAAGACGAAGCTTGCGAGAAGCGGAGCAGGAATAGAGGAGATTTGAGCCGGGAACCAATGAGGCAGCAACATTTGAAACAAAGCAGCCAGTCAAGTGCCCCTCGGGTGGCTGGGGATGAAGAGACGGGGG
>NW_010557632.1:644-2887 GCF_000687285.1 Phaethon lepturus | reverse complement strand
CGGGACACAGCCCGCCGGCTACCCCGGCAGGAAGAACTGGCCCTCCCAGCCCAGCTCGCCCGGGTATCTCCTCGCTCAGGGCAGCAGCCCTTTGCCACGCCGCGCTTCCAACGTGCCCTCCTCCCGCTGCGCGCGTCCCCTCGGCGCTTATCGCCCAGCTTTCTCAAGAGCCCCTAAAAATGGGTCCGTGCCCCGGGGGCGTGGGTAGGGAGTACTGCAGTAACCCACCGCCCTCACGGCCAGGACCACCAGCCCCGGCCGTGCGGGTTTTGCCGGTTTTAGGAGCCCTTATTTAAGATACGAGACCCCCGAAGCCTGGCCAGGGACGCCAGCTGCAATCCGGACCCTCCGCACGAGGACCAGCCGAGGAGCTCCCCAGTCGGGCATCGGAGCCTCCCTAAGGGTGAGGATCAAAACCCCGCTGCCTAAAGCCTCTGCCTCTTCCTCCGGCTGAACGAGAGCGATGCCGTTTCCTAAACAAAACCAGCACTAACTGGCAGGTCCCGTGAGGGAGGAGGAACAGTCCCCGAGCCCCCTCCAGCACCGAAAAGCAAGGCTTTGATGTCAGCGTCTGTATTTCGCTCCTCTCTTCCCTTCAGTGTTTGCTCAAAGGAAACACCCTCGAACGGGGTGTTTCCGACACCGCCGAGCTGGCGAGCCTCGCGTTGCAGACCGACAGCGGCCCGCTGCGCCGAGCTCCCGAGCCGCCGCCGCGCGCGGTCCACCCCATCGGCGTTTGCTGGGAAGGTGCCAGCCCAGGAACCGGGCAGCAAAGGCGAGACGGAGGAGAGCAGCAGGCACCTGCGGGTGATAAGAGTCGATCCACCGCGGCTGCGCCTCTGCCAACTCCATCCGACAGAGCCCGACGACGTCTCGCAGCTGAGGAGGTCTTATTTTTATTCAAATGCCTTTTACAAGTAGGGAGGCGGGTAAAAAAACCCCACAGTCGGGAATGTTAATCGTCTATCGTGGTTTACGACGAGATTGCTCACTTCCCATTTGTGCTAATTTTCCTCGTATTTATTCTCTTTCAGAATATTCATGGATCAAAATACCTTCTGCACCACCATCGGACTGCTAATTGGCGCTTGGAAGCTTTCCTAGAATCACATCAGAAAGATGTGGCATCCGGGGAAAAAATAAAAAAGACCATCAGATGGAAACCAGCCTCTCCCACCCCGCGTTCTTTCCCTTTTTCCTCTCCAATTTAGCAAGCTACAACCTCACGCCGCTCAGCCGGAGATGACGCCGAAGTGCCACGGGTGTTCGGAGGAGGCGGTGAAGGAGCGTGTCTCGGTGCAGCCCGAGCAGGATGTTCCCGGCATCACCAGGACGGCGGATCCCGACGCTGCCGCATTTGGCAGCTCCGCAGGCAGACGCCTGCGCCGGGTGAATTTGCGAGCCCGGATCCGTCGGCACCAGGTGCCGGAGCCTTTGGGGATGCGAGAGCTGTGCGTGCGCTCGGAGGGAGACGGTCTTAGCGGAGAGTTGCGGCCGCAGCGACTTAGGAAGTTACCCAGCTTGGTAAAACGCACCAAATTCATGCCAAGCTCCCCAGGAGCTCGAGATTCTATTTTAGTGTTCACGGGTTCCTTGTTTTATCTGTTTGGGAAGGAGAAAAGCAGCAGCGGAGAACTTGAGCCACGATGTCTCTGCTAACGCAAGAGGCAAAACCCATTTGTCCTTCTGGAAAGTTTTTTTCTTGTGTCAGTACGAACAAGCAGTGGCTTAAAACCCTCCGATTCGCACGTCTTCAAAAGCTGCTGCGACTACAAAAATTCACCAGCTGCTCTCTTCAGCTGCCAAGAGCACAAAGAGCCCCCAGCATTAATTTTAGAGTCTCGTGAAACGCGCTAATTAATTCAGAGAAAGATAAAAGCACATCAAAGCAACAGTCCTAGCCCCCAAATCTTTCAGAATTCGAACAAAATTAGCGAAGGCGCACGTCTTCCTAATCCTCGCCTTGCAGATGATCCTAATGTTTCCTGAACCCGCCGCACACTTGCCTGCTCGGTACCACCTAATTAGTCCCTTCCCACCGTGTAAGCACATCCCGGTCGCGCCGCTGAGCCCCAGAACAAAAGCCCGTCTCCAAAATTAACTCCACTCACAACTTGACCCGGCCAGAAGCCGAAGCAGGCTTTGCTTTAAAAACCTCAATCGACGGCTCGATGTTTGCATCGCGAGGACCGCGCCAAGGGCATTTCATACCTGCTGATAAATCACCTTGCACCAGAAGTGCC
>NW_010557632.1:0-567 GCF_000687285.1 Phaethon lepturus | reverse complement strand
TGCGAGAGTCGCGTCCCCCCCCAGCCGAGGACGTCGATGTCTGCTTCGCCGAGACGGGGGAAGCGCAACGCTGCGCTCGGGTTTGTTTAACCTGCCGGCGAGGGCGGGTTGAACTGGCCCGGCTGGCTTTGCCCAAGCCAGGAGGGAACCGTCCCGCGCTGGGAGCGGCAACCTTCAAAGAGGAGGAGAGGTGTCGGCCTTCCAGCCCTGCGCTGGGCCGCTCGAGGAAGATGAACGGTCAAAAACAGGGACCTGCTCCAGGCTGCTGGAGCGGGAGAGCATGGCGGGGCGACAGCGCGGTACCTGGGATGGATTAACCGACCGATTACCGCCTAAATGAACCCGATGTCCGCAGGCAGATGACGGAGTGGAAGAGAAATCCTGGAATTCAAAGCATCTGAAATACTTCGTAACCCCTGCAAGGATCCTCCTGGTTTCAGAGGCAACGCACCTCCCCGAACGCAGCCTCACAAGCTCCATCAAAGGGGATTAATTTTCTTTAATCCTGTTGTCCCGAAGTAAAACTTCCGGCCTGCGGGACGCGGCGGCGCAGGGAACCGGCACATC
>NW_010557631.1:338-16682 GCF_000687285.1 Phaethon lepturus | reverse complement strand
TAAGACAGTGTAAAGGAGTATTTCCCCCCCCCAAGAAAGTACCAATCTGTCTCCAGTCAGTATCTCTCCCTTGTCTGCTTTGAGCTGTACCTGGAGTTACAGGACTAACTTCACATTTGTAACAGGACAATTTAATATACCATGACAGTAAAGACGACCCCCCCTCCCCTTTAAACACTAATTTTCCCTTTCAAGAGGAGAATTCACTGGGAATAGGTCCTGGGAGACAACCTTAGTAAAAAACCCAGACCTGGAATCTACAGAAGCCCCACACAAAGCTTGGGCGAGGACAGAAAGCAGTAATTCACTGTGCATGGGTAAGACTGGACTTGAAATCTGCAACAGCAAAACGCTGAGATGATTTCCTGCGGATCCCAGCATCACAGACTCGACGAAGAGAAGCAAACTGAGCATATAACACTGTCCTGAGTGAGCAAGTGTCAGCCTCTGGTGTTTGTAAACAACCCTGAAAGAGACATTTTGTTAAATAAACAGAGCTTTTTCCCAGCATGGGCTCAGGCTATGAAGAAAGCAGGATTCAACTTTTAAGCTCTTTGCGATTCAATCCACTGTAAAGAAATAGATGTTTTAAATATGAGCCTAAGGTTGGGTTTTCAACTGAGGAAGTGCAAACAGAAGCGTTCTTGTGCTGGTGCCGCATCCTTTTACACACTGATCTGCTTCGCAGGATTTGCTAGGCTTGACTTTTTTCATTTTCACATTAGTTCTACAAAAAGGAAGAAAGCAGAGGTCAAATGAAGTCTGTACTAGCTGAAAATTATTTGTCCCAGCACATCTGGCGCTACAGCAAAATTTCTTCGGAAGAGGAGAGAACAAAATGTTATTCTCACTGCAAAATACCACCCAGACCCTATTAACCCCACAAACTGTGGAGTTACGTTTTGTTCAATACAGTAATGTGGTAAGGAGAATGGGCAATGTAAATGCCGTTAAGGACAGTCAAAACGTACAGGACAAAGATGTTCAGCCTTGGCAAGGATTTCTCGGGTAACCCTGTCCAGGGCTCTGCTGCTGTAACCAGCCCAAAACCCCTTTCATCCATGCCCCCATCTGCAGGCTGGGTCTCTTACCCCACCACTCGCTCCGGCTGCACAGCATGCCTCTCCCCTGATCCTTACAAAACCTACCCTGAACACGCAGCCTAATCTCACGTGGGGCTGGCCCATACCCGTGCGTTTCTGCAGCGGTGCTGCCCTTTACTTAAATAGCGCGTGTCTGGAATTACTCTTTCGTGCCTGTGTACACCTAAAGCGTATTGTTTTGAGGTTAGATTATCCAGCTTGCAGCTGCCCGATGGCTTTACTTTTCCATATCTCACAGAGGTACCTTAAGTGAATTTATCCTCATTCGATGCCTTTGAAAAATGCTCTCAGGCTATAAAATGGAGCTCCCTTAACGCTCACAAAATAATGCCAGTTTAATGACTCCACACAGAAGATTTATTGCTGCTTCTGAGGAAAAAAAATAAAAAAAATCTTTTTATCTAACAAGTAAATCTCCACTCTGCTCCACCCCAAAACTGTCAGTATCCGTTTTCAGTCCTTACTGTTGTTGTTTTGGGAATAATAATTGCACAGCAAACAGGCTGTTTCACCCACTGACTGGCACCCGCTGCTTTCCCCTCTGTGTCCACCCATCGGTATTACCCAGCCACCAGGCACCCCTTTCTAGGGGGGAGAATTTTGTGTCATCTGAAAAGCTGGAAGATTCACGTTCATTGTCACAGCTGGCAGGAAAAGCTTTGCATCTACCCAGTCTACCTTAAAGAGGATTTTTTTTTTTCTCTTACCCACGTAATGTAGTTCAACACTGGCATCCTGTGGCCACAGATTCAAGTAACTGTATTTCAAAACCTCTGAGACTCCACAGAAAATGCCAAAAATCTCCTGGGTTTGATAAGGGAAAATCTCCTAGTCCCTAAATGTCAAGGCTGAGAAATTATGAACAGATAAAGCCCCCACTATTTAATGTCCTCTTGCATACAACTGTTTTCATTTGCACTGGAGCTTTCTACCCATTCCCAGGACATTGGAAGTAATATATAACTATATGGATATAAAATTAAAAAGACCAGAGTGTGCTAGCCTTAAACTAACATTTTTTCCTGTAAATACTTTCCGCCTTATTGTTTGTGGATTTCCCAGCATGAATTGAGAAGGAAATTCATAGATCCTACAACAAATAGGATATAAACATATAACCTATATTTATGTAGAGAAAATACATATATAAAAAAGGTTTTAGTATAATAAAATACATCTAAAACCCCATCCTTTTATTGTGAGCAGCTCATTTTAAAATCATCCCTTAAGACTGAAGCACAGAAAACAATATGCACTTTTGATTCAACACTTATACAAATAAACTATTTTTAGTTGAAAACTTTCATGGGTTGAGTCTTTTGCAGCAGAAGATATTTTCTTTCAGCTTTCTTTAATAAATTATCCATCATTCCTCAAATATTTTCCCTATGTTCTTGTTTCTTTTTTTGAAAATTACCTCCATTTTGGAAACCTATCATGCTGAGTAACAAAAAAAAAGAGAAGAATGGGGAGCTGTAATAAATGATACTGGCTTCTTTCTAATTGAAATGCTCCAAATAACCCTTCTCCAACACATCAGCGCTTCCACAAATGCTTTCAAAAACTTTAAGAAATGGTATAAAAATGATTCTCGGTGTATTTCAGGTGTGAAATACTACAGCCAAGTCACGCAGAAGTCGATATTCATGAAGCACAGAAACAATTTCCAGAGAGGCGTGCCAGGCACAGTATATTTTGCTATCATTTTGTTGGGAGCCACCGCTGAGGACAATATCCCCATACCAAGCTGGCCTGAGCCTGTCCCACTCCAAACACTCCTCAGTGCTCCCCAGACGCATGGTCTCAGCAGGGAGCACCAAGCCCATCCCGTCATCATGACTCTGACGTTTAAGTTTCCGAACCGATTCTCCGAGGAGCGCAATACTGTCTCCATCAGCGTAGGCCAAGGGCCAGGGGAGGGAGATGGGCGATTTGAAAGGAATCAGAGGTTTGTCGGGAAGGGAGGGGAGACGGGGACAGGGGGGAGAGACGTCCGGTCGTTTAAAGTCAGTCGCTAGCTGAAGAACAGGCTTCCTGTAAACGTCTCTCGTTCGTTAGCGGACATTGATGGTAACCAAGAGCGCGACGCTGTAGCGTGTGCCAAAAAGAAACTTGCATTGTCATCCCCGGCTCGGAGCAGCCGAGAGGATCGCTCGGAAGGGTTCCACAGCACGGGGAACCCTGAGAAACTCCCGGAGTAAGCACAAAGGAGAGGAGTCCCACCAGGACTTACCTAGGAGCTTTCTGAACCATTTTGGCTTCTTGTCCCATACAATAAAGAGGTAGTAGGCAGGAACTCCAGTCAGGGTTATTGCAAATCCAATCCCTGTATTCACTGGATCAGAGTAAAGTGACAGTGCAACCATAAAGAGGCAAGTGAAGGAAAACAGCGCTGGAATAAATAGAGGCACCTGAAACAAAATCACACAGGGAACCATTACTTTACATTGACCTTATTATTGAGTGACTATGGCATTTAATGTTCCATGAAACATAAATTGGACAAAACCCAGCAGTACAGGGTAGTTCTGGAAAAATACGGGTATCTGGAACGTGCACACAAAATGTCAGTGACTACAGAAGCCGAGCTATGCAGAGTGCCACGCAGTGAGTGCCGTAGAACCTTTTAATTACACACTAAAACACTACAGTGTTTTACATCCTTTAAAACGTAAGGGCTGTAAATAAGTCACATTGCCAAAGTCCTTTCTCCAGTCCTCAGTATATAAGTAAGCAGCACTAACTGCAGTAAAGATTTCCTCTTTGATAATTACCTATTAGAAAACATTTTAAAACACAACCAGGAGCTCAAGTCACCTTTTAAAACTATTAAGAACATATTGATTTTCTTCCTATGGTAAAAATCAAAATCTGGCAGGAAGAGAGCAAGTTAAACAACAATTTGACTAGTGATAAAGATATTTGATAGCATTATGCAATGGATAGCTACTGAAAAACACTTTCTGACTGTATGACTGATAGCATTATTAGCGTCACTGTTGAAAGTACAAAAAATAACAACATCAAATTAATTCTCTCGATTTCCAAGAACACCACTCAATCACTGTGTTAGCACCTCTCTAACAGAAACGCCTACAGGCATGGCTTGCGAGATGCTCAGTGTAATGGAGAATTGGAGAACTCCTTGGAGATTATTCTCTTCCTTTCATCCCTTGAAGCATTACTGCTCCTCTTTTGTGCCCTGTCAAAGCATTTTTTTTTTTAATCAAAACAAAATAGGTTGTGCTGTTGTCCTTCTCATTTACAGATATACCTACAAGAATGCAACAGCGCACGTTTTTAGTTCTTCAGAAAATAAGGTTCCTGGCAATATATAAATAGGGACAGATTCTTCCACTTTTTCATGATGGATGTCGTCTTTTGGGGTACACAACGGGATGACTTACTTTGCAAGATGTTACTTAAAGTAAGCAAGGAGAGTGGCAAAACTGATGCCAAAACAGCTACTGTTCAATGGGCCAGACTATTAGCATTTTCTTTCTGGGTTCACAATAACTGTGTCTGCAAATCCATTGCAAGTCCCAAATATCATAATAGCAGCACTACTAACTTCCTTGCGCATCAAATTTGCACATTCCATATTGGATAGGCAATGAAGTAAATGCCCAACATCAACGCTTACACCTGATATGAATTCTGGTGGCAAAATTATTCAGGCCTTTATCAAAGGAGACGTTAAATAGAGAACTGGCTGAAAATCAGGTTGGCACGTGTAACCCCAGTATTTGCAGTCTGAACCCTATGTGACAACACAGGACTAGAGGTATTTTCACACAGCTTGCAACACGCTGCCTCAATGCAACAGACCCGCAAAACTGAGCGAGCACCTTCACTTTGGCACCGCAGCTTCAGTCGCTGCCCCCAAGCACCAGGGGAACAGGTAAGGTTTGTCTTTCAGAAGAGACCGCAGCTGGGGTAGCGCTGGGGATCTCGCAGGAAAACACGAGGAGACCCTTCGGTGCGAAAGACTGTTTTCTATTAACTCTGTTTTTCTCAAAAAAACAGGTTAGCCTTCTACATCAGAAAATGCTCCTTTACTGTGACTACAGGATAGCTAGGAGGGAGGAAGGAAGGGTTCATGTAAAACGGTAGTGAGCGGAGGTTACCTTGAAAGGACGAGGCATATCAGGACGTTTATATCTGAGATAAATCAACCCAGCAACTACTAGTCCAATAAAAAGCCACCTGGCAAAACTGAGGAAATTCAGGAGGCTGTAGAGATCCCCATTGAATAACATTATCATCGTGAGAGGATGCTGCAAAAGAAATTCAGAACGTTAAGAGGGTTTGATCTCTATTATTTTTTCAGCAGCGATGTCAAATTTTTCCACGGGGACGAGCGGCGCAGCCCGAGGGCCTGCCTTTGTCATGCAACCAGGGGCGTGATCGATACCTAGCTGTCCCCTGCGATCACGTTCGATCAAGATATATCTGTCCCGGGTGGCCGCACGTGAGCAATATGCATCTGTCCCCTGCGACCCAGACAAATACACAGGCACAGAGCCCACTGCCTCACCAAAACGCCCGAGCATCCTGGGCACCGTTCTCGCGGGAGCCGGCAAGTATATTAGCCCACTGCAGTTTTACTCACTCATCACTTCGGTTCAATTTTGGTCACATCTGATCATATGACAGCACAGGTTTCTAGGTGTCTTGTGGAAGGAAAAAGTCTCGTGGTCTCCCCAGCTGCAATAGGGGAAGTCGGCAAAGAGGGCATGGCGAGGGGTGGCTACACACCCCGGGATGCCAGCCGGGCACGCCGGCTTGCCACCAGCTTGTATTTGCAGTCTGGCTTCCAGGCTTGTAGGGTGGGGACTTACTGCACATCAGAAATGCAAACATTTCTCAGCAGAGAGCGGCTTTTAGCTGTCACTCAGGCAGCTACGGAAGAGCAAGGAGGAGAGGGGACACTAGAATAAATACATTTCCTTATGAAAAAGCTATTCTGAGGTACAAGGCAGGCGACAGCTTGTGTATAAACTAGTGTTGTGCCTTGGGCTAGGTAATTAGCGTAGGCTACAGGGATCTATTTCAGGGTAATGTCCGGACAAAAGCAGGACATTTGTAGCTTGGATCAACTCTGCAAGGTAGTCTGCACGTCCCGTAGGAGACACCCTATGCCGGCAGCGACACAGCCCTTGCATTCAGGGATGCAGGAATGAATCCAATTCACCATAGCCTTGTTTTTCAGCAGGAGAGAAGATCCTGGCAGCCACAGCCTCTCTAGGTTTGTAATGAGGCCACAGGTGAAATCAACTGCAGATGTAGTAAAACACTGGGCTAAATCTTTACGTAAGGAAAACTAACTTCTATTAACTATCTAGACTCACAGACTCTCTTTTACAAAAAAAACCCAACTTTTTTTTAAAAGCAGTGAAGGCAGCATGGATTTGAACCACAAGGATCAATATTTCAAATGTGGGTCTCTGCTTTCCAACCTCTAATGACCTACAAAGTGCTTGGTTCTTTACACACAGATATTAAGCAAACTCCTCTGTAAAGGTCAAAGGAAATTTTACCACTGAATTATATTAGACAAGATCTCTTCTATATAGATCCAGCCCCTAAAAGTTTAAAATCTCAGTTATAAGCATGACAATGCAAGAAAGGGCCACAGACAGTGAAGAAGAGCTATCAAGAAAAAAAAAAAAAAAAAGTAGGGTAGTAGTGTTACAATCAGATTGCAGGATTTCTTGGAGTTGCTATACACACATCTATCAAATACCAGGACATACATACATAAACAGATTTCTTAATTCCTAAAAACGATTTTTTATTTAACAAGCCTCAAACACTGAACACGCTCATTTTCTCAGTTTCTCCTCAAGAGCTCTTTCCTTTCTTACAATGTGTAGACCTTGGCAGGAGAAATAAAATAGGAAAATGCCAAAATGCAGACTATTGATGCAGAATATGTCATGCAACTGCTCTGTTTGCAATAAGGCAAGGAACAAAATCACAATCTCTGAAGGAAAAGCCATCTTCATATAAGAATCTGACTTTCAAAGGAAATCGATGCACTGGTGTAACAGGACCACATGCAATAGCAGAAAATGTCTTTCAGAAAAAAAAAAAAGTTAATACTTTTTGTGCATTTCATTCCACAGAAAACAGTCAATGCAATTTACCCAAAAGCTATAACTACTTCAGCCCAAAGAAATAAAATGCAAAGTAAATGCTTAGGTAAAATGAATTCCACTAAAACTTTTCACCATAATCACATTGCCCGATTTTCAAAATTTGAAAGCCTGCGGTTGTATGTGCACATGTAAAATTCAACACTTCAGCAGTGAGCTTATAGGCATCTATAGCAAAACCAGATTTAAAATTCAGTATAAGCATCTGATCTTGCTAGCGTAGACCCACAGATGCACATGCGTCTTCTGCTGCGGTTAGAACTCCCCACAGATGCAGAGGTCCGCCCAGATACATTACTGTCATTGTCCCCAAAGAGGGACTGAACACCCACGGTTACGAAGGCTGCAAGTGAAAATCTTCCTGGCACTATGCAAACTGAGGTTTGAGGTTGGTATTTGGACATTTTGTCCTAATATTTTACCGTATAAATCAGTCTGCAATGCAAACACACGGCCAACATTTAGCTCTGCCGCTATTTTAGAAGTCAGAAATAGAATTTCCACTGTAATACTGGTGTCTTTCCTTAGACAATTCACAGACTATTGCCCAGGCACACGTCCTCTCATTTTTTAATCACCGCTACACTGCACTGCTGAGGGTTCCCCTTCCATTATCTTGGTGCATAATTGTTTGCATTTTTCACTATAAGGTGGTATAATGAGCCTTTAGGGTGCTCCCAGATGCTGGTGTTTAGCTGCGCTTTCAGTTAAATAAATCCCTTTTTTGTTTGTGTGTTTGTTTAACTGGAATTTGCTTCTCTGAAAGGGAACTAGCTTATCGCTAGCAGGTTCTTAGAAATAAAGGGCAATAAGACATGAGTTAGGCTGCAGCAACAGGCAGTCAAGTGCCGCCGACAAGATAGCAAGGAGATGATAGAAAAGAACAACTCCCAAATCTCATTTCTCTCTTTACTGTCCTCCGCCCTGCCCAAAGCCCACGTGCACGTTAATAAATGAGACTCCAGCAGTGCTCAAATTCTGTTCGAATCCTCCAGAGCAAGCCTGTAATATGAATCCTTGTGCAGGCACATTTGTTTGTATGATTTACCAAAACAATGACAGCTGGCAGAGGAGTGTGCTTGCGGACATGAATCATGGAGAGAATTTCCGGAAGGTGACCCTCGCGGGATGCAACGAAGAACATCCTGGTGGGAAATAAATGTGGAGAGACTTTAAATGTGCTCATTCCTGTGACTAGGCAAAGCAGCTCATGAAAGTCACAGAGCACAGCGGCACTTCTTAGGCTTGTTTAAAACGAATGAAATGACCAGCAGGAGAAGAGCATACGCAGAAATCAGAGTCATCTCTGAACGTGTCCCCTCCTCACTTCACACTATGATTGGTGTTTGGAATTAGTTAATACTTTCCATCCATTTTCCCGCCTTCACACGAAACAGAGCAGCCATTAAGCGCTGTGCTCAGAGGGGTTTGTTTCCAAACCAAAGAGTTTTAACAATAAGACGCTAAATTCGACGGGAACAAAGTGAGGAAAAAGCCCCACACCTGGCAAACACTATAGTCATTTTGCATTTCCTGCTGCAGGAATGAATCCTACTCTACCTTCCCCCCCTCGCTTCCTCACTTTCAGTGTACATCCCCTGCCCCTCATCCCCAGTAACATTAGCGATGCTCACCTGGAGACTGCAAAAATGCCGCCGTTCATAGATCCAAAGCAGGAGAGCGCAACAAATACCGGTACAGCTAAAGAAAAGTTCCCCATTAGTCGCTCGGCAAAGGTCTGTTAGAGGAGAGAGAAACTTAGAGTGATTTTTCATAAAACGTGAAAGTAATTTTACTCTAATAACAAATCATTAATAAGTATGGTAAGTTTTATTGATACCCCTTTTCTGCATCCCTCACTGAATATTTTGCTCTGCATTTGTTACCTATTTTGTGACACTACTACAGATGAGGTCTCCCACCCTTACTCCTGACTGCACATGGAAGATGGCCAGTGGAGGCAATGCTGTGGAGGTGGAGTCCAGCCCTGATTTATGTCAGTTTAGGCCATTATGCCTCAAAAAAAAAAAAAAAAAGACCCAGTCTGAATAGATCAAGGTCTGATCTGCATACCTAATTTTTTTTTCTAAGCCTTCATTTTACTTAGCTGATACTACCCAGTGGTACAGTCCATCTAGTCACACTTCATTGTTCTGAGTTATCAGAAGAGCCTTAACTGGAGTTTTGGGCACCGCGGGAGACATGCACAATTTTCTTCAAGTTTGCAAAATGTTTTGTTTCTAAATCTCCCATGAGCTACAGAATTTGGTCATTTTTTAAATGCCACATCAATTGAAATATTCACAGGCAGCGTCACTACTGGAAAGTAAACGGAAATTTTTATTTCCTCACTGCGAGTCAGATACCGTAAATATAAAAATCAGTGTCGTCACCACAATTCAGCAAGAACAATCAAAGCAGTATTTCCAAGCCAGGCTGCCTTGCAGCCACTTCCCAGATGAGTTCCAGTATTCACGGCAACCCCCTTCCCAGGCACTCAGGACGCACGTTGTGCAGAGTGCTACAAAACATAGCTCAGAGCTCCCACTTCCACAAATGCTTGTGTTTCCTGCTTCCCGGGAGTTTGGCCTGCAATTTAGCAAAGAATTTTTCAAGCATGTACTTGGCTATAAAATTTAAGTCCTACCGACCTCATTATATCAGGGCAATAAACACGGTCTACTATTACGTTACGCACGCCATCAATGGCCTTACGTGCAATCCCACTCATCAGTCAAAAATCAGACTAACTTCACCGGGATGCTACTATGCAGTGTGAGACAGAAGCCATAGAAAAGCCTGATTGGATGTGTCCCCCGATTTTTTCCCCTGGAAATAAGAATATATCAACAAACACAACTGCAGCAGGGATATAGTTTTGTATTTTTCTTCTGTAACTTACCACTGCTACAGCTTTTGAAAGCAGCAATTCCCCAGCACTGATTGTAGTGAAATAAGCCACGTTTGTTAACACATAGCCAACTGTGACGATAATCATTGAAATGCATATTGCGAGGGGTATGTTTCTGAAACACACAAGGTAGCTCATTATTTTGCAATCTGGTTGCTATTCCCTGAACATGAAACAAATAACATGAGAAGAAGCCACTAATGATGGTGAATGCACATTTGGTGATCCCGAAATACCATCATTAGAAACTACCAGTAAAAAATAACACATCTAAACAAAACCATCTAGACAAAGTAAATTGGTTTATAATGAGGAGGTGAGAAACCATCTGAGGGAGGAGTCCCTTGGGGCTGCCAAGAGGTTGCGGTCCCCACGCTTCCCGTACATCGGAGCTGCCTACCCATGTTGACTTTCCAGCTGAGCCCAGTAGGAAGGCAGCAGGTACCAGCGCTTGCACCAGCAATAAGGCAGATGACAGATGCAGGCGATTCAGCTCGCTCTCTGTCAGGAGAGCAATCACAGGGGCATCTCCAACATACCCGCCGGCTCTCAGTGACTGCCCGCCTGGAGGTGGTTCGGCATCTTCCCCTGGATGCCAGAGTGCCTAGCATGCGAAATCCTGCCCTCTCCTCTTCTGTGCAATTCTTCCCTCGTGCACCTTGACACACCCTAGTTACCTCTCTCACTATTCAGGGACACAGGGCAGAATATGACACAGAAATAGGTACAGCACAAATTCGTACGGTTAGCGCAGCACAAATACTACTGAACAGTACAAAACCCCTGACATCTTAGCTAAAAGACAGAACAGTAATGTACAAATAAATAATGACACCAAACCTCTATATAGCATGTCCTCCCAGTCAGCAAAGCAGAAAAGGAGAATTATTTCTATTTTAAAGAAGAGGAACAGAGGTACAGTAAATGTGTCCAAAACCACACTGCAGGCAAACGTTCGAGTTAGGAACAAAAAGCAGATGCTTCAAGTGTCACTCTAGTCTCTATATCTTTCCACTTGATATCTTTGCTCGATGTCTACATCACACCAAGAGAAGACTCAGATCTGAAACCAATGTTTGGTCCTTTAGTTCCAAGGCTGAAAGTCGCATCTGGAAAAGCGCAGTATATGCGTTCCCTCTGAGGAACCATGGCCGGTTCCCTCCAGCCATCTGTATTAAGGTTGCTTTTGAAGAGATGCAAAGGTTGCCACATTTAGAGAACTTTGTTGTGAAGGTCACCCCATCAGGTGGGAGAAAAGAGAGACAGAATGAGGAATTCTGCTGTCCCAGAAGAGACCACAAGCACAGTCCTAAATTACTATTGCAATTACCTCAAAGGAAAAAGGTGTTTTGAAAATCAACACAAAGAGTCACCACTTTCTGACATTTTTTTCTCAAAGAAACACAGCTGGGGCAGAATTTAAGGATCCTCTTCACTACCAGTCCTTATTCCTCAAAGAAATCCTTGAAATCGCTATGTCTGTATAGAGCTGAAAAGAAGCTCTAAACTGAGACTAAATAAAAGCGGGACAGTATGGTTGTTGCATATCTTGCCCACCTTAGAAACCCTGGTGTCAAATGCTGACGTTAGCCCAGACCCACAGGCGGGCAGGAGGATCGTGCCCTATTGCAGCACCAAACCCGGACAGACACAACCATACTGCGTTAAGCCATTGCTCCCTCACACACATGGTCTCAGGTGGAGAAGCTGGAAGGAGAGGAGCCAGCTGGTAGGATGTGCTTGTTGATGGTGAAGACCACGGCAAGGACCAGAGCAAATGGCCCAGAATGTAAGTGCTGTATTGCTGGAAAAGCCACAAAGTTACTGACTCAAGAAACACCCGCAGAACTGCGTGTTGGTAACATGCCTGTGTGAACAATGTTTTTGTAGGTCGGTTGCCAGGTATTCTGCAACCAGTTTGGTTAAGCTACTTACCTCACCTGGGTGTAAACTGAATTCAGTCCACTTAGCATCTGATCCAAGGTAGGGATACATGGTTTCAAAGCCTCTCAGAACAGAGATTTTTAATTATATCTTCTGCATCACAGATTAATGCTTCAACCACCAAGCTACTGGATAAACCAGCACTTACGCCAACCTTAAAAAAAGGTTTCCAGCCAAAGACAGCAAATTTGTCCTATTTTCACAAAAAACATCTGAAAGACTGAAACCACGTTGTTAAACTTAACAAACTATCTTTGCCTGTTCTAACCCTTACCAAGCACCTCTGCTTGCTGTATTTACTTCTAATTTAAATCCCAGTCTAATTTCCTCTAAATCAAAATGGCAGTTCAAAACTAAGGGGAGGGGAGGAAAAAAACCACACGCTTCTAAACATGACCATTTGCTTAGCACAGCAGGTCCTGCCTTGTTACGCTGAAGAGTGCTATCTCCCCGGAGAGTAGTACTGCCAACAACAAAAAAAAACTCAAGAGAAGAATGAGTAATACAGTACGGTTCACTCCTCACTGTCACCTCTAGCTCAGATTTACTCTTGGTCCTCGAATCATCTGAAAGCACAGACAGACAGGTACAAACCATATGGAAAACCACTGAGAGCTTTAATCGCGTCTTTTCTACCCACCCCATTTAAGATGCAGTTCCCAATTTGCAAGAGGATACCATTATCAAACTCTCAGCTATGAACTGCAGTCACTGCACTGGAATAAAAACGGTAATGCCATTAGCACCAAAGAATTCCTCCTTTCTTTGGAGGATCACTGTACCGATTTTCTTGTATTTTAGATATTCTCCTAGACTTCCAGATCTTCTCTCCAAATCAGGAAAAAGCATGCCTAAGTTCTATTCTCTGTTAAATTGCCTCTATGGATGTGGATTTCACCTTTTGATTCGTAGGATGCGGAAGTGAAACACAAGGCAGGGTGTTAGCACACCGATAAACTCTGTTTCTGATATAACGCAATGCACAGCTGCCACACAGCTAGCTGAGAGCGTTGGACTAGAGGGAGTCAGGAAATTCCAGGAAAAAAAATTTTTTTCAATTTAAGACTTTGATTCATTGAAGCTAAAATTTTTGAAGGGAAACTTGAGCATTTCAGTATGACATTTCTTAGGAAAAAAAAATCTTAGAACCAAAATAGAAATCTCATCCAGAATGGCCAATTGCTTGGAAACCATAGCATTGTGTCCACTCAGATAAATATATTTTATTTACTCAAAGCAGGCCCGGGACTTGAACTTGCATTTAAGTGCTTGCTGGCGACTGTAGGGCAGCGCTTTGCTTTTGCATTTCATCTCGGAGTGAAATCTCAACAGATTTCAAAATCAAGAAAAATTGTTTTCAAATCAGCTTGCTTTTCTGAGTAGACCTTCAGGTGTTGACGTTAGCCCCAAACCTATGCAACGATTTGAAAGTGTCTTGTGCATTACTGCCAAGACGATATTCAAGCAGGGCTACTCCTCGGGTAGAAGGGGAAGTTGCTGCCAGCAAAGTCTTCCACAATATTCATCTCTTCTCACAGAACTTTGAAGAAAAACAATATCAAAAGGAAAAAAAAAAAATATCTGAGGAAACCTGAATCGGGAAAATATTGACAATATAACTAAAAAGTCTTTATCAAATCAGATGAGAGACAATTAGGGTAGCTTCTAAGCATCTGAATGTTGATGAAAACTGAATTCAATCTCCACACGTTTTAAGATTTACCCATCCCCAGGTACTATTCAAAACCAATCTTCCCCTTCTGCCCTACATACAAAGCAATGGTAATAAAGAATCACAACAGCTTAAGCAAAGAGCAAATCTACCTCGCGCTTCCCAGAAAAAAAAGTCACTGAGGGGTCTACTTTCACAGAGAAATTCGGCATTAGCAATACAGCTAGTCCATCCTGTGGCTATAGAGGGCTGAATTGCATTGCCAAGCGATGCTGTACTTGCCTTGGAAGCAAATTTCCTCCTCGCAGAGCCTGTGAAGGGCCCCGGAGCCAGGGCACGGGGTTCAGTTAATCAGGATATCCACTGGGTTTTGGGTCTGACCTTTAGTGTGGCAGCAACATAGATCTTCCGATAATCTGCTTTGCTACCGCACTACCTCCTGCAAACATTTTTGAGAGAAAAAACACAGAGCAGACAGAGTAAGGGGAGGGGGAGGAAAAAAAGGGAAAAGAAAAAGAAAGCCAGAGCGAGAACTGGGGATAAGAAGAACAATGTCAATAAATCAGCCGAGGAACATTCCCAGAAGTCTACAGCTCATATCCCAGCCTAATGACAAACTTTATAACAACAAACAGCGAGCGCTAAGAGCTGTGACCACTGCAGGCTGTTCTCTCTATGAAACGACAAGCACGCAGGCAAGTGTGGCCACCTAGTCAGCTGAGTTCACAGGTACGAAACACATTGTCACCACGTCTTTCACTCTTGAGAGGCCAGTGCCAAAATCATTTCCTCGCATCTACTTCAAATCCAGGTTTTAACAAACGCTCAGTCGGAGTCAACTGTCCTGGAAAAAGCTGCACCAGTGGGACCCATCCGGGAAACATAAATAAGAATGTCTAAACAAATCAATTAATTACCGGTGAAGTTAGGTGAGATAAATCACGTCTTTACTGTGCTATGAAAATTGTAAAAGATACTTTCTGTTACATTTAAATTAAAACAACAACAACAGGAAAAAGGAAAAAGGAAAGAGGAAAAGAGAAAAAAGGAGAGCGGAAAAGAGAAAAAAGGAGAGAGGAAAAGTCCCAATTCCTTAATATGGTTTCCAGGCAAGGATTTGCTTGGTTTTCATGAGCCTGTATATGCTATATTTCTTTAGTTGAAAATTTACCGCCACAGGAGTTTCCAGACCCTTTTCGAAAGTTCCCTTGTGCAATAATTTATTCACCATTTGCAATCTGTTGAGCAATTTTCCAAATGAACTCTTTCCAGATTTTGGCACTCTTAAAAAAATCTAATCATCCATTGCACTGCCCATAGGGCCAAAGCTTGGCAGAAGAAGTCACAAGTGCAAATTTATCCAAATAACCTGGCACTGGATTAAAAAAAAAAAAAAAAAAAACACAAAAAACCCACACCACAAAAAACACACCACAAATACAATACAGAAAGCAGCAAAAGAGCCCTGGTAATTTAATCTTCCCAGGACCTCAGTGCGAGACCAGATGATGTGTAGGCTTGGCTTAGTAAGTGCTGTGTTCCAGAGCCTGACCTATCTCTCCCGCCATTCCCGGGTAGTCTTCTGTGAGCCGTAGCAATCCCGAACCCTGGACAGCAAAGCAGAATGTTTTGATATAAGCTTACTTATCTCTGGCGCATGTTTTCCATGCGAAAAGCAGCCTACAAGACAGCCCATTAACACTGAAGGGATCAAATGGTTCTCACCATGTCAACGCGCGAAAAAAATACAATCTCGCCCACCTGTTAGGAGAAAAGGAGGACGCAAAACTTAGAAGGAGGCCACCTCCCAGGACAGAATCAAAGCCAGGAATAGGCGGGCAGAAGGGATGGGAATCATCCCAGCACCTCTCCAATCCACCTATTTGTAAGTGCTAATACGGGTCTCAGCAACGACTGACTCAAGCTATTATCGTTTTCATACGACTATTATCGTTTTCATTATTGCAGCAAAGGTTCTCCTCAGCAGATCACCCCTTCTGCACCTGCACTGCCTGCCAGCACGTTCCAGCCTTATGTCCCAGACCGGAGCTGCTGTTTGTGGGCTTGCAGCTCAGCCGCTATTAAGTTACGTGTCTTCTCTTCATCTCCTTTTGATTGTGATTTTCCAGGGGAGACATGAGGAAAAGAAAAAAAAACAAAAAGGGAAGACCGACTATCAAGCTGCGCCTTCATTTCCGCCACCACACTCTCCACAGGTGCTACTGCTGGCACGTCGAAATGCAACCGCTGTGACGCGTTGGTTCCATACCTCTGACGTCTGCAGAAGCGCCGCAGCACGACACCGGGATAACGGAGTGAAGAATCAGGCCGCAGTCTGCATTTAAAAACCTTCTTCCTTTCTACCACCGAGCAAGAGAAGGAAAGAGCTTGTGCTGTGCCTAAGCACTCGCCTTCTTCCTGGCGTTTGACTTCGCTGGTTTGGGTTATAATTGGTTGCGGTTCATAAAAGGGTCAAACTGCGTTACACGTGTGCTGGGAAGGGCAGTAGATTTTATTAACTTCTCAAATGTTTTCACTACCCTTTCCAGCAGGCTT
>NW_010557631.1:0-241 GCF_000687285.1 Phaethon lepturus | reverse complement strand
CGTTATCATCCCTCTTGCGTGTCCCCCTCCAGCACACGTCCCGAGCAGAGGCAGGTCTGTCAGCAGCCCCAGACAGACGGAGGGCAGCTCTTACGCTCCCAAGGCGGTTGGCTTCAGTGTAACGGAGGTCGGAACCTGGCTGCGCTCGCCCCACGTACCGACTCGAGCTGGCAAACCGGGTCTCACCGGAGCGCCGCAATTGTTCGCGCCACGGAATTGTTCTAATAATTATTATTATTAT
>NW_010557630.1:686-1066 GCF_000687285.1 Phaethon lepturus | reverse complement strand
GGGGGGGGGGAAGTTGCATAAAAGATCCAAAGTTAAGGCAATCGTGCAAGAACTTTCCTAAACTGGTAAGATTCGGGAAGAAAGTACCACTTCTCCTGAAGAGGTATTTTATTCCTCAGAGCAGTGAAGGAAACGGATTAGGAGGAAATGTGCATTTTGCTCACTACGGTGCTTCTTTGGGTTAAATGGGCACGACTCTGAACGGTTTAATACCGGCTTATCAAGGAAATATGATTTTTTTTTTCTTTCCAGACAAAACATCCCGATGGCTCAGAAATTTTACGTCGTTCTTAACCGCTGCACACAAATCTTGGAGAGAGTTTCCAGGCAAATTACAGCAGCATCCTACGGCAAGCTGACAAAGAGATTCCAGGCATGCC
>NW_010557630.1:0-654 GCF_000687285.1 Phaethon lepturus | reverse complement strand
CACGCATCTAGGAGGGAAATACGAATCCCTCCCTTTAGCCTGAAGCACGAAATTGGCTTAAAGCTCATTTTGCAGACAACTAGAAACGAAATCATCAGTGCGTGGACCGGATGGCTGCAACTTTCTAACGTTCTGCAGCAATTTCTAAGACTTTCTGGAAGGGAAAAAAAAAAAAAGAAAAAAAAAAGACAGAGTGAACCACAGGTTGGAAGGGCTTTAAAAGAAACTCGCATCTCAACGTGCATTTTTCGCCCTGGTCTGAGGAGGGCTGGGCTCCCACACGGGCATCGGTACCCCTAAGTCTCTGTGCCGAGACCGATCCCACGGCGTGGGGAACTGAATGTCCTAGACTTTAGCTTTCACAATTGATTTCAGACTGGGAAAAAAACCACCTGCACCCAGGTGCATAGATAAAATAATGAATGGCTCCAAATTTGCGAAAGATATCTATATGTTGCATATCCAAAGAGAAAAAAATCAGTAAGGTGTTTGCCAGACACGCTCTCCAGCAGAGGGGCTGAGGGCAGATGTCTGACCCACAACTGTGTCCAGAAAATAAATAATTTCTGAATTTTGGGTGTCCTGCCCGGGGCAAACCACTGACCCTTGCTGAAGGAGAGAGGAAGAGCCCGGCTGCTGCTGGCATCTCTCGCC
>NW_010557629.1:5375-7038 GCF_000687285.1 Phaethon lepturus | reverse complement strand
CCATGCTCGTCCATGGCAGTGCAGTCCTGGGACCCTCATGTGGGACCCTCAGATGTGCCGTAGCACGAAAGGGAGCCAGCAGTGCCATGGTAAAGCTCCTCCCAAGCAGGGTTTCTCACCGCAGGGAAAGGCCCTCGGCACACACGTACCAATGGGGGGTCCCGATGGCACCATGCACTTCTTCTCTGCCTTCACAGCAGGAGGAGCCGTCTGCAGCTTGGCAGTGGCCTGGTCGATGATCCACTGCACTGTCCCCTCGTCCAAACGGGGAAAAGGCTTCTGGTGGAGGCGCAGGTGACAGCCTTCTGTGGGCTTCTGCACCTTGTGCATGGTCACTGCGGGGTAGGGGTTCTCCTGGCACAGCAAACACAGTTTCTTTTCAGGCATGTGGCCACCACGTGTCCTCTCCCAGGGCAGGAGCCCCAGCAAGGCACCCACAATCTCTGCCTGCAATCTGGCCTGGGAGAGGCCAAACACTCTCCCAGCAGGGATGTACAGCCCTGGAAACCTGCAGCCCCGAGGGCCGGCTGTCTGGGCAGCAGTGCCGGCACGCTCTGCTCCCCCAAGCCGCAAGGACAGCTTTGGCCCTGAACACAGCAGCGAGCAAAGCACCAGCCCGGAGCTCCGTCCCGAGGCGGCCGAGGGCCCCACAGGCGCTGCTCTGCTTTCAGAAGACCTTTGCTGGCCTGTCCCGGATCAGATAAGAAGCGCAGCCACTGCTCCAGAGCAAAGGCGCAGAGCGCCTGATGCCCAGGCCACCTGAATCCAAGGAATCCCACTCCCGGGAGCAGGTCGCGCCCTGCCACACGTGACAGCTCAGGGTGGGACAGCACCATGCACCGCGAGCACCAGCCCCAGCAAGAGCTTGCGGAGGGAGGACAGACCAACCCGGGCTCTCCCTGTCCCACACCCCCTCAGACCAGCTTCTCCCCCTCCCGCGCTCGGGCCTCCACAACTCACATTTTTGTAAAGTTTCTCCGCCAGCTCCCTGATGTGCCGCAGTATTTTCTGCTTGCTGCCCTCTTCTGCACGCATGCGCTTCACTTCGTAAGCCACAAGCTGGGAGAAGAGACGACGGGTGAGAGGAGCAGCTGTCTGCTGCCAGGACCCGGCCCCCCTCCCATACCCCGGCTCCGTTCCCGAGCACAATGCTGCAGCCGGAGCGTCACAGCAGATCCCCGGCTCAGCGCCTCGAGGGGAAGGGAGAGCGGAGCAAGGACAGGCGGGACCGCCGGGCAGGGGATGCTGCTCCCAAGCTTACCTCGTCAAAGAGGTCGATCGAGCGGTACGGGGCCCCCCGCTCAGTCACAAAGCCGGCGAACGCCATGCCCTCCAGCACCTTGGTGAGGAAGTCATCCTCCGTCAGCCCCCTCTGCCCAAGGAAGGCCGCCTGGAACGGGGAAGAGCGCGTGCCATCAGCAGGACCGCCCAGGCGTCAGTCGTCCTGGCTGAGCTGGCAGCACAGGCGACACCGTTACCGCAGCGAAGGACGGGCGCCCGCGTGGCAGTGGGACCGCGCCGCCTCCCTCCCCGTCCCACGCAGGCAGAGGGACCGGCTTTGCGCAGCAACCTGCGCCTCTGGCCTGCAACAGAGACGCACGCGCAGCAGGACACACACGGCAGCAAGCGCAAAGCACCAGCCTCGGCCCCGGAACGCAGCCCA
>NW_010557629.1:4882-5192 GCF_000687285.1 Phaethon lepturus | reverse complement strand
CTCCTTCCGGCAGCTGTGACGAGGGCCACGTCCTGAACGCTTGTTCTCCCCACCTCCTCCTCAAAGGCGGCTCTGAGGGAGCCTCTCGCCAGCGTCACACGGGGAGCCGAAGCAGCAGGGTTCTTGTGAGCCCGCAGGACTCTCCCCTCGGCAGATGCGCGCGGGAGCTCATCCCGCCCAACGTCACCAGCTACGTACGGCACACCACGCGCCTTCAGGAGCGGCCGGCGGGGAACAGCTTTTGCTCCCCCAAACACCCTCGCCCGCTCACTGCCCACAACTCACTGAGCGGCGCAGGACGAGGGTGCCA
>NW_010557629.1:703-4795 GCF_000687285.1 Phaethon lepturus | reverse complement strand
GCGCTCCTCGGGCTCTGCAGGGGAGCTGGACCAGCCCCTTTCCGGGGGAAGGAGCCGAGGGGCGCAGGCTTGGTGCTGGAGGCACAGGCACTGCACCAGGACACGGACTGCTGAGTCCCGTGGCCCTAAGCCCACTGTGAGAGAGGCGCGGACGTTGCTGTGACCAAAGCAGCTAAAGAAGTGAAATTCAGGCTGGTTTGTACTGCGTGCTGCTGCGGCGCGCAATGATTTTATGAAATGGAAGTTCATTATGTTTCATTCGTTTTATAGCAGTTTTATGAAAGGGCATATTCTTACATTTACTGCATGTTTATGATTTTATGGAACTACTGAACCTTTGCTGGGAATAACCTTTTATTGAGGGTTAAAAAAAGAGTTCAGAACCCTTATGAACACACTGCTGGCTTTAAACGTTAGAGACCAAAGCACATTTTACAGCGCAGAGCAGCACCGGTGATGCACAAGCATGCATGCTCACCTGCACTCTCCTAGCATGCTTTTGTGGGTACAAGGTGTTGCCCCCTCGGCCCCGCAGTGGGGTGAGGGGTGCAGGCAGCGGGAAGGTGCAGGCAGAAGCAAGGCTCCTGCCTGTCTGTCCTCAGCGACCTCCAGCGTGCAGTGGGGAGGGCAGGGCTGCCGCAGGGCTGCAGGCTGAACAACGTGGCCACGCCAAGCCGCGACGCTTGAGTCCCTCTGCCCTCGCTTCCCATCTGTTGCCTGCTCCCGTGCTAGTTCTCCTCCACGGACGCCCAAACACTTCACACTTTCCCTTGCTCGCCGTGCCCTGCCAGTCTTTCTGGTATAGCGGATAGCCCAGAAGTGCCGGGGAAGGCCAGCCCTGCCTGCTCCCTCTCCCCAGATCCTAAGGAAATCCCCAGCCCCAGGCCACAACGTACGGGACACCTTCTGTGAGCCGCTGGCTGCTCGACACCAGGCAGCCGGGCTGCCAGCTGCAGTGCCTCTGACCACAGCGTGGCATAAACAGGGAAGCGCTATCTGACCTGCGAGACCTCGGGATGCTCAAGGACAAACAAAGGATGCAGGTGGACCCGGGAGTGACGGAGCAGAGGTCACCCACTGGAAACACAGAACTGTCTCCTAAATACCGCTGTATTTGTGCAAACCTCTTCACAAATCAACTCATCCCAACCTTTGCCCAACCCACTTGGAAAAGAGTTATTTCACAGGACAGTTTGAAAAAAATAGTTCTGCCGCGTGGAGAAGAAGCCGTAGAGCCGATGGAGCCCAGGCACTGCCGACAGACGCTCCCTGCCCTCCCTCGCTGGCCAGGCCCCAGAGGCTTCCTCCCTTCCCCATCACACCGCTCCCAGCAGCGGCTGTTTTCCTCGCCCCGAGCTGCCTCCCCTGCTCAGGCCGGAGCCCGGCTGGCAGAGCCAGCGTGCCAGAGCTGCATGCCAGCCCCGTACCTTATGGAATCGGATGACCGGCTCAGGATGGATGCGGATGATGTGCAGACACCAGCGATAGCCCTGAAGCAGCTGTGCAAACAAGCGGAGGAAGATGGCACGGATCTCCTTATCCTGCAAAGAGGGAAGGACAGCGCGGTCACAGCGTGGTCAGGCAGAGGGTGCAGAGGAGCCAGCGCAAGGGGATGGGAGTTTACACCCAGCACAGAGACGAGGGGATCAAACCACGTGTCAGGGTCAGCATCTGCTGAGCAGGGCAGGAAACAAGGCAGATATCCCAGGGAGAAAGGGAGCCGGCAGGCTGGATTCACTGTGCTGCCTCCCCTTCTCAGCATCCCCGACGCTGCGCATGGAGGAAAAGGGAGGTCTCACAGCTCCGGGACTTGCTGAAGTGCCCAAACGTTTGGTGTCTGCCTCCAGCCCCGCTCCAGCACGGCAGTAAGCCAGGCAGCCCCTGTCCACGGGCCAGCTACCGAAACAGCACTGCTGGCTTCCAGCCAACAGCTCGGACACTGTGGCCTCAGTGTCCTGGCAGTACTGTGCTATGTCTCTTAACCTCAGCAACACCGACATGGAGAGAGCCCTGAAACTGTGACCTTCTACTCCAAGATACAGGGTGTCCAGCAGGGATGGCAGCCTCAGCGGAGGGGACCCCCTTCCTCCTCCTTCCACTCACCTGCATTTTGAGAGAAGAGGCAGAAATGGTTGAAGGGGGGAATGCAAGATCTGCCACCTCCAGCTCTGGGTCCAAGACCTGCACAGACAAGGCACAAAGCATGCTCAGCCCTGGCCCAGGGGGATCGCTGCCTTCACAGCTGGAAAAAGCGAAGCAGAATCCCCCAGAGACCCAACAGCACCCACAGAGAAGGTCCAAGGGGCTTGGAAAAGAACCTGCAGGGCTGGAACCACCGTGTGCCAGAAAACACTCCGCCGTGCAAGGGAAGCCTCGAGGCCTGAGCCCTCCTGGTGAAGCCCCGTCGCCCAGAGCGTGGACCCCAGGGGCAGCTCTGCCGGGGAGACGTGCGGGGCGGGAGGGCTGGGGGCTCAGCACAGCGGGGCTGCAACAGAACCAGCCCCCAGAACCACCCCCACAGCCGAGGAGCAGAAGCTGGGGCGTGCAGCCTTTGTTTGCCGCGGCTGGCGCGGGCCCACTCTGGCACGCGAGCGGCCAGAAAAGCTTCAGGGCCGCAGCTGCTTCCTGCCAGCCAGCCGCCCTGAAACCTTTGGCAGAGCCATCCCCCTCCGGCACTGCCACTGCCGTCAGGATCAGGACAGGGCTCCTGCGACACGGTCAGCAGGACCCCGAGGTACGGACCTCCGCTCTCGGAGGAGTCCCTGCTGCTCCGTCCCCAGCTCCCCTTGGAAATGCGTGTCATGCCTGAGGTGTTTGCACCCTGCAGGCGGGGAAAGGCAGCACTTACCATGGAGAGGGCTTCCCGGGTCTGCTGGAGCAGGGGTTCGGGCAGCAGGGAGATGTGGACACACTCGGGGACGTTCACCGTCCCGCCATCCAGGTCTGCGACAACAACATCCAGCTGGAAGCGGCAGGACAGGCATGAGACAAGGCTAGGCTTCCCGACACCCTCCCCACCACCTCCCGCTGGGCAGCAGAGAGCTAGCGAGGGGGCAAGCCCAGCTCAGGAGAGGAGGGCTTGGGAACCGTCCTCTGCCTCCTCTCCATTTCTGTGAGCGCGCCAGCCCTCGTTCGTTATTTTCTCTTACCCACTGTCACCAAACCCAAACAGTTGCCAATGCACAAGCTATAAAGGGAACCCATCGTTCCTGAGGGACGCAGCCTGGCTCAGCAGGCACCTGCCATGATTCTGGGCCATCAGACTGCTCGGCACCTTATCAGCCTGGGTGAGGGGTCTCACGGAGAGCTCAAACACAGAGGCCACCCTGCTTAAGCAAAGTGGCACGCTGCAGTGTGCTCAGAAGGCTGCACAGGAGCTAGTTTCAGTTTAGGTCAGATGTGTTATCACAGAATCACAGAACAGTTTGGGTGGGAAGGGACCTTTCAAAGCCATCTACTCCAACCCCCTGCCATGAGCAGGGACATCTTCAGCTTGAGCAGGTTGCTCAGAGCCCCGTCCAGCCTGACCTGGGATGTTTCCAGCGATGGGGCATCTACCTCCTCGCTGGGCAACCTGGGACAGGGTTTCACCACCCTCAGTGTCAAAAATGTCTTCCTTAGATCTAGTCGAAATCTGCCCTCTTTTAGTTTAAAACCATTACCCCTTGTCCTACTGCTACACTCCCTGATAAAGAGTTCCTCCCCACCTTTCTTCTAAGTCCCCTTTAAGCCCTGGCAGCTGCAGTAAGGTCTCCCTGGAGCCTTCTCTGCTCCAGGCTGAACAACCCCAACTCTCTCAGCCCGTCCTCATAGGAGAGGTGTTCCAGCCCTCGGAGCATTGGTGTGGCCTCCTCGGGACCCACTCCAACAGGTCCACGTCTTTCTTATGCTCTGATTTACTTCAGTTTCTGAACTGAAGTCTGCAGTGCCAACACAGCCTCTTGGACCAGCACTGCCAGACGAGTTTCAAAATCAAATCCTCAGTTAACCCCAGCCGTTCCTGTGCCGGCTCTGCAGCCCTAAGCCCCGACGACGCGTGGCCCAGCCAGCTCTGCTTGGCTTGTGCGGCACATCTGGATGGCGGCCCGGGCT
>NW_010557629.1:0-621 GCF_000687285.1 Phaethon lepturus | reverse complement strand
GGTGGGAGCCGGCACACTCAGCCTGCTGCCCCGGGCACCCTCAGGACAACGTTTGCTGCTATCTGGGACTGCTGGCACACGATCCCCACTTCTTCCCTGGACCACTTCTGCTCCTGGCACAAGGGGCGAGGTACACGGCGTCTCACCAGCTCCTGCGTCTCCGACTGGAAGATGGAGTGGACTCCGATAATGAAGGGTGTTGGCGTGCTCAGTACCTCAAGGAGCTGTGCAGGCAGGATGGGCACGTACGTGAAACTGCAACCAAAAAAAAGAGCACCAGTGCAGCCAGTTGAGCCCTCCTTTCTGCCCAAGCACCGTCCTCGACGCCAGCTGACGATCCCCCTCCAGAGGCTGTGACTATGGCCCCAGGCTTTCTCCTGGCACGCTCAGCCCTTCAGCCAGTAGGTGCCCTATAGCTACACAAGGTTTCTGAAGGCTCGTAGGCACTGACCATGATCATTCTTTGGCCCCAGAGTTACAACCTAAGTCTGGCTGAGGGAAAGATTTCCAGAAGAGCAATTTAACTCCAAAAGAAAGCTTTCTTTGGAATACAAATAGCCCTTCTGCAGCCAGGGGGTATGGCAGGCCAGCGTGGAAACAGTGCAACAGGAGCCGGCAGCA
>NW_010557628.1:4395-4754 GCF_000687285.1 Phaethon lepturus | reverse complement strand
CTTGGAGTGGGGCAGAGGAGGAACCCCGCTGCGTCGCTCCGGGCAAGCGCGGCTCCACGGCCGCCTGCTCGCTCAACTTCCCGATTTTATAACCCAACAGGGAGCGCGCGACAGATTACCTGGAGTGGGAAAGTTTGAGGCAGCCTTAATTTTGCCGTTGTGCCCCTTGGAGTGGGGCAGAGGAGGAACCCCGCTGCGTCGCTCCGGGCAAGCGCGGCTCCACGGCCGCCTGCTCGCTCAACTTCCCGATTTTATAACCCAACAGGGAGCGCGCGACAGATTACCTGGAGTGGGAAAGTTTGAGGCAGCCTTAATTTTGCCGTTGTGCCCAAGTTTACCACGTCCGGCACAACAGCAGC
>NW_010557628.1:2637-4222 GCF_000687285.1 Phaethon lepturus | reverse complement strand
AAGGAGCGGCTGCTTTTGAAGGGAAATATTTTTCGGGGGAATTTTCACGTCACCTCGTAGCCGGAGGGGCCAATACTGCATCAATCAGTGACGCTAAAAATGGAAGCGTTGAGAAGGCGAATAAAGACAGAAAGGTAAATTTAGCGTCTCTTTTCCCCCCTCGAGGTGCTAAGTGCTACCCGCGCCCCAGGCTTTGCCGGAACGTCACGCTTTAAGACTAAACTAATAGGAGTTGCTAGCATGTGTGATCCGGCGCTCCCACCGTGCAAGCCTAAGGAAGCTGTGCCCCCGGCTTTATTTAGGGCTCGGGGAGGACTAGCCTGCCAAACGCCGAGCGTGGCTGGAGCGGAGCGGCCCGCGGTTAGCGCCTTACCGGGGCTTTCCTTTTCCCTTTCCCAAAAGGGAAAGGCAGAAACCGCTCTCGGATCTCAGTCGCGGGCTGACCTCGGCGCCGCTGGTGATGGGAGAGGTTCCCCCCCAGAACCCCCCGGGATTTCGGGGTGATGTCTGCCTCTGTCTGCTCCTGCTGTGGCGCTGGAAGCCAGCTTTCACATCAAAAATACGCACGGTCGGACAATGCCGTGGATGTCTTTAACCCCCCCGTCCTGCTGCTGGTAAAATCTGCAGCGTTTAGTCCTCATATTCCTAAGGATTGGCCGCTCCGGTGGCTTTTGCTGCACCAGAACATTGCTTCCCTCCTGCTCGCTCCCTACTTACCTGCCAAATCAAGATTTAAAAGACTTATTTAGTTGCCAGGCAAGATGAGACACGAGTTAATCAATGTATGTATGATATTTTGAGAACATAAAGCGCAGGCATTAATAAATTATTGTTCTATTAGAAGTGAAGTGCTGTAGGTTCAACCTGACAACGTGGCACAACGCTAAGTGCAGCGTGACGTGGAACCAGCAGCATGTCCCTGCTGCGTATTTTCACTCATTATTCCAGTAATAAGTTGTTGTTACGTGATAAAAAAGGATAATTACCAGCCACCTTTTGGAGGGCAGCTATAAGCAACAATTGCAGACTCTATAGCGGGTTGAATTCATTTTCTGCCATTTCGCTTTCTTTTCCAATCTCTCTCAGGGTAAATAGGTTCCAGCGGTTTCTGCCATTTTCTATTCATTCCGGGCTTTGTTAAGAAAATGAAGCTTCAGAATTGAGCATCTCGCCTGTTTTGCGACTTGCAGATGCCGTGTGTGCGGATGGTAACGCACCGTCCCCGGGCACAAAGACGATGCTCGTCAGGCTGCGTCCAACACCAGCTTCGGCACCTGGATAAGTTTTTCCTCTTCTTTCTGCCCTTTTGGTGTCTCCAAAAGCGAGGGCTTCTGGTGAGAGCCTGGAGGTCGGGCTGGGCCGGGGCAGCAGCAGAGGAGAGTGTGCGGCGGCAGCGCCGTCCATGGCGCCAGGCACGGGCACCTGGGACGGCGCTCCCCCCAAATTCCCCGGGCACTAGCCATGCAAACTCCGCTAGCAAAAACACGCGCAATTGGCTGGCAAATCTGCATGTGCGGTTGCCAAAATCACATCTGTACATCGGGTGAGCGTGTGGGAAAGCTTACCGTGCTTCACCATTTGAAAG
>NW_010557628.1:2390-2627 GCF_000687285.1 Phaethon lepturus | reverse complement strand
CCTGGGCTTCGCAGCGGGGCAGGTCCTGCTCCAGCAGCTCTGCCCGCCCAGGAGGGCACCAGCCGGACGAGCGTGGCTGTCCGCGTGTCTCAGGAGCGGCCAGCGAGGCCAGCAACCTCCCCAGATCCTGCCAGCAATGCCGCCCTTGCCTTTCTCCGGCTGCACGAGGGACGTGGGGGCAGGACGGGAGCAACCGTCCCACCGGCCGGGGGGGCGGGCAGGTGGGGCAGAGCCGCG
>NW_010557628.1:350-2298 GCF_000687285.1 Phaethon lepturus | reverse complement strand
ATTTTTGTTGCTGTATGGCAGCTCCAGAAATGGCCAGAGAGATTTAAAATTGCTCCAGATTAGAAAACGTTAAAGCATCATCCAGTGCTACACACATTCTTTTTCTGTCTGTCTTAGTTACACACTAAACCCATGGAAATTGGATTTATAATAGAAACGCTGGGCCAATCCTTGCTTCTGTGGTGCTACCGGCTGCTGCTGCGGTGTATTTGTAGTGCATCTTTTCCTCCCTCCTTCCTCTCTCCTCGCTCTCGTCTCTCCCAGCAGCAACGGGTGCTGCGCTTTACCTGGCGTCTCCCCTAACGTCAGCGTGTTTAAAAACCCAGCAGCCCTCTATAAAAACACTCCCCACCTTGGCAGGTACCCCAAGCTCCCCGACTCACCTTCCCGAGGTGTCCCCGGCTTGCTCTCACTCCAAATCATGGACACTTCCCTTCTTTGCCCCTCCAGGAGCTGCAGCTCTGCTGCCCAGCCTGCGAGGTCCTTCCTCGGTGCCCGGAGGACGCTCCCAGCACCCGCATCCTTCGAGACCAGCCAACGCGCGGGCAGCCTTGGGAACTCACCCTATACAACGGGGTGCACCGGGCGCGAGGAAGACCACGCGTGCGTTGTGAGTCCTGCTAGGCTTTTTCCACGGCTGGAGCTGGATTTTGGTGGCTCCTCAGTTTTCCTTTGCCCAGCTGTGGTGGCTGTACCCTGCTGAGCTATTTTCTGTAGGGAGTGGCATATCCCGAACCTCTCCTGGCCGTTTCATGCTGACAAAACTCTTGGGCTCGCTGTAGGGTTTCACCGGGGATGTGGGGAAGGAGATGTCCTCGTGATGCGCTCTGAGGAACGTGTGCTCCTGGCCATTGCTCCACGCTTCTCCTCCCAGCTACTGGTGTGGCAAAACGCTTGCCTGTTTTGAACAGTTTGGCTCAAAACTTTCATCAACTTTGGTTTGAAACTCCCAGAAAGTGATGTTGTGAGAGGAACAAAGCTTGAGTGGTCTAGATCCCATCAGCGCAGGGGCTGATAGCCCAGCAAGAGTTTAGCACACAGCAAAATAGCTGACTGATGCCTTCATGGCAAATCGTCTCGTTCTTAGCTCCTGTCGCTGAAGGAGGTAGTGGGGGAGACGCATTATCGGGTTTCCTTCCAGAGACCTTTTGCTTTATGGCTGGTTTCATAAGCAGCCCTGTTTTTTTGGAGCAGCCTCTGCGCTGCTGAGCGCTACCTGAGCAGGGCCCGGCATTAAAGAATAATGCTGATTTTTCTTAGGAGTCGGCAGGGCTAATGGCTTTTTTGATTACACTGCACGCTTCGTTCTTCTGCTTGGCCAGCGAAGAGCAGACGCTTCCTAAGCGAATGCGCAGCACTTCAACAGGAGGAGGGGAAGGGGCAGGGACGCCCTCGCCCACCGTTCTGCGGTGGCCCGGCGTTTTCGGACAACAAGGACGGGTCACCACTGCTCAAGCACTGCTGTAAATCTCACTTGCGTGGCGCCTTTGCCAAACTGGGCCTACCTTGGTTTCTCCCCGGGGTCACTGGGAAGTTTCCCAGTGATGTCAGGGAGCCGGCGCGACCCGCGGCGGTGCACGGCGAGGGGCAGAGGTCCCGGGAGCAGGCGGTGGGCAAGGCTCTGAGCATGGACCGCGCGGGCTTGGCACGCTGCGAGCTCTGCCAGCTCTTCCCGGGTTTTGTGCAATTGGAAACGTAAGCTACTCGGGTTTAATAATTAATCGGGGCTTTATTTACGTCCGTCGCTACACTGTACCGCAGTAATGATTCATCAGATACATTCTTATGATGTGTACACTGTAATTTTTATTAGCAGGTACTTCTAAAGCAAAAAGCTGTTTGTGTTCAAACCCATCATTAGTCACTATGTATCGTGGGTCAATACAGAGGCATAAACCAATCCTTCTTCTTCTCTTGCAATGATTAACCCATCTATCAACAGTGTCTG
>NW_010557628.1:0-259 GCF_000687285.1 Phaethon lepturus | reverse complement strand
TTAGAATCTGTTTTAGTTTTTAGAGGCCTAATTTAAAAAAAAAAAAAAAAAAAAAAATCATAGAAATGCCCATGCAATCACACGCCCAATTTGTGTGCGTAATTACCTTGATTACATGTGTGCTTGTGGTAATTGTCGCCACAGATGGTATTTGGATGCATGAACGGTCTCTCGTGCATGCGGGGCCGCGCCGCATACCACACCAGGGTAATCGCACATGCAAATTGCATGCGCATCTCGTGCGCCCCGCGCTGCGGAG
>NW_010557627.1:2399-4161 GCF_000687285.1 Phaethon lepturus | reverse complement strand
TGCCCGTGCAGGTGCTGTTGCGGACTCTGAAGCGGGACGCCGTCCTGCAGTTTCTTGCCCCGCGCTGTTCGCATGCCCGACGAGCGCGTCCTGAAATGAGCTGAGTCCGTGGGATTTGTTGGCAGGTGCGTGCAGTAACCCCGGCCCCGCTCTCCGTCACGCCCTGTCACTTTGGGGTGGTACCTGCTTTTTGTCGTCATTCCCACTGCATTTTTTCCATCTTTACCCTTCCATTGCCCGTATTTGTTAAAATGACCACTGAGAACACAGGTGCGATAGTCAACAGTACAGTATTTTTAATATTTTAATAATGTGTTGTGTTCATATCATGCCAAGACTAGTGGAACTGCACAGGGCGTGTCGGGGGTGACCACAGCCTGTGCTGTTTTGGGCAGTTGTCCCGCACTGCGAACGGGAAGGATCTTAGGTTGCAGTATCACTTGCTGGTGTATTTCAAGTCCCTGTAACTTGTCCTCCCTCTACTACCTTCATTCTTACAGGAAAAATTACTTTGCTGCTGTTGCCCCAGACTCTTCTCAGTGACCCAGGGAATGGTGATGGGCACAGATTGGAACACAGGAAATTCCACTTAAACATAAGAAAAGCTTTTTTTTTTTTTTTTTTTTTACTGTGCATGTGGTCAGAGGTAGGAACAGGTTGCCCAGAGAGCTTGTGGAGTCTCCGTCCTCGGAGGTATTTAAAACCCAGCTGGATGTGGACCTGCCAACCTGCTCTGGTTGACCCTGCTTTGGGAGACAGAATGTGGTAGTTTAAACTACCGCTTGGCGGAATATTATGTATTTCTTAGAGTAATGCATATGGGTGCAGGGGAACCTAGAGGTTAAGCATCTTCAAAATGTGACTGAAGTAAATGGGTGGTTCTGCTGCTTACAAAGAAGCCGTCACAGTGTCAGGCTTGCTGGGCTTTTGGTGTGTTTGATCTCTGAAGTATTTTGGCAAGTGGTAACGCTTCGTGTGTCTGAACCAGGGTTTAGTAGCCCTGAGCTGAGGAGCACGTGGTATCTTACCAAATGGGTATCTGCTTTGGGAGCTCTCTCCTAGAGAGCGCTTGGTATCTGGAGATGAGTGCTGTACATACATGATCATCTCGTGGAAAAGCCTGCAGGATCCACCTGGTGTGACATAAAGGGAACTGACAGCTCACCATCCGGGGTGTTTTGTGGACCTGAATCCATACTGAGGCCGCGCTCACCCAGTCTGATGGTCATTTCGATTGGTAGGAACAGCCTTTCTCGAGAATACCCTCCTGACCTTCGGACGTTAAGGGTGCAAATAGCAGTCTCTGGCCACCTTGTCTGTAGACAGCCTGAGCAAAGACAGATGGTACACCAGCCTGGGAATATGAGGGGACTGTACTGACAAAGAAGTGAGGAAAGTGAGTACCTGATATCCTGTCTCCAGCTGCCACCAGATGTTGCCATCTTTCCTTGCTCAGGATGCTGACAGCTGTATTCAGGGGATGAAGAACTTTCCCCTCTCCTGAGCACTCCCTTTCCCGTCTCACCCTTTGAGTCTCACGCACTTCGAAGTATTTCTCTACAATAAAGCGTAACCCTACTAAGCCCAGATGGTTTTGAGGAGCTCCTATACGAATTGGCCTCATACAACGTTGGCAGGTCCAGCGCGACTTACCGACCCGGGCCCTGCCCTGCTCTTGGCCTCAGCATTGCTGTGCTTGTTCCTCGCTACGTAGGAGCTGGTAGCGTACAGAAAAACTCTTTCACCGGGCAATTTAGTTGGA
>NW_010557627.1:1620-2368 GCF_000687285.1 Phaethon lepturus | reverse complement strand
AGGAATTACAGGGTAGATAAAAGGGCAAATTTGTTTGTTTGTTTGTTTGTTTGTTTTTGGCAAAGAGTTTGAATCTGAATGCTCCGCAGAGTTAACTTCTGGCTTGTTTGAGCCCCAGTGTAGCAGCTTTTCACGTGTTGGGTTATTCCTAATCCACAGGCTATGTGGTGCAGGGAGAGGGGTTGCTTGTGCTGCAAGCTTCAGTCCTGCTACCGTTGCTGGAACAGCCAAGCCTGACTGTGACTTGTTGCCCTGAGGATCAAGTGTTTCACTGCAAAGACTGTCAAACAGCGCACCGCGTCTTGCCGTGTAATCTGTTGACCGCTTTATTTTCTCCATTATTGCATTTCACATCACCAGAGTGCAAGCGTCACCTGGGGCTTGCTTCTGCTTCTTGATGCCCCAAGTCTGCAGGGCAGATTCTGAAGAGCAGCCTGCTCAGGTTTGCTAAACATTGACAGCTCTGTCCTGAGTCGCTACAGAAATGCCAAATTCGGGAGCTCGCTCCGTCTCCGAGCTGGTACACCTCATTCCCATTGTTTGGAAGGGATCCTGAATGCTGGGCATGTATGAAGTGATAAAGGCTGAACAGACCCCAAAACAGGTCTCTGAAAACCTCATGAGATAACAGAGACTCTACAGCCTCCATTTTAGACGAAGCCTCTTGTCACTGCAGGCTTCTGCTCTCAAGTGAACTCGAGTCAGGTTTGCAGCTGGTCGTGTCCTGGTGCTGCGGCCCAGGGTGCAC
>NW_010557627.1:0-1589 GCF_000687285.1 Phaethon lepturus | reverse complement strand
TGCGCGATGGACGCCCCTGTTCCAAAGTCGGGCGCTGCTCCGGGCTGCCTGCCCTGGAGACGCCGCTTCCTGGAGGAGCGTGGTTGCTGTAGGTGAAGTAAATGCTAGTTTTGGCCAGCACGAAACACGCCGCGATTTCATTTGAGTTGTGTCACCGCGGGGGAATGTTGCTAAAATTGTCACTTGGCTTTCCATGTTAGCGTTACCTAGAGGGCATGCCGAGGCTGCTGGAGGTTCATGTTTTATCTGCAAATTCCAGTTTATCTTTAAGCTGAATGCTGGGGTGGGTATATGTACGTTGATTTTCAGAAGGATACATGTTTGACATCTTTATTTTTTTGACAACGCAAAAATATTATTATTATCTCTACCTCTTACCCATATTTTAGTGTTCTATTTATATCCTGCATAGGATCTGCAGTCTCGTAATTCAACAAGGGGTTTTTCAGACTCGAGGGGATTGGTCTGGGGATCAGCAGAACCTTGTTAGCGTGCCTGGGATTTGAAGGCACCCTTCAGAAATTGTTTCCAAATTGACATTGACACTGTGGCTTTTTCAAAACCATTCTCTGCTTTTTGCCTCGAGAGTCTTGCCAGATAACTGAGTATTTACTTGAAAAAGCGCTGTGTGTTGTCCAAAAAGTCCCAGTCTTTTCATTCCCAAATATTCTATAACATAGATTAAAAAATAAAATTCAGTACAGTTGTTTTCTTATTCTTTTTCAGCTGCACAGTGCTGTAAACACTCCTGAAATACATAGGATTAAAGTTGGTGGTGATTAAACCTACTTCCTTCACAGGTGATGGAAGGGTGGTAGCAATGAATTCCCTTGTCCCAGGAAGATCCCCACGTCCTTCCCCTCGCGTCGGCCGGGAGGAGGGACGCTGGCGCTGCTGCCAAGGCCGGGAAGGGAGGTGGCATTGGCACAGTACTCGCCGGGATCTGCGGTGTGCTGGTACCTCCGCCGTACTGGGTCTGGCCACGACTTTCTCCTTTCTTGAACAGTAGCATCTCACTCATTTTTCAGGTTAAAAAAAAAAAAAGGAACCCTCCTGCTTCCCCACAAATAATTGTAAGTCATGCAATTTCTTACATTTCAATGTAAATGAGATTTGAATGACTAATGCTAATTATTCATTCATCCTGATTCAAATCCTATTTTAGTTAGCCCGTGGGCCCAATTTCACTTCCATGCAGCATGAAGCCTCTTCTGATTATCAACAGAATTGCCATGCATTTATTCTTGAATTTTTGTTTTGCTCAGCACACGTCTTTTTAAGCTGCTTAAAACCAAAATGAAACAAATACATCATTAATAAATGAATCGAATTTCATTAGCATGACATGGTAGGTTATATTTTAAGGGGAAAAAAAGTCTTCCTGTAAATACATTCCCCTTAATTGGCGGCTACAAAGCCTTTCTCCTACGTATGCTGTTTAAGCGAAACGGTGTCCGGGGAGGTGCTGGTGAACTACTGAAATTCAGAGCGGCCCGAGAGCGTCGCGCCCCGGCTCCCCGGGGGGCCGGAAGGCTGCGCTTCGCCCCTGTCCCCGGGAAGGCTCGGTCGTGAGCTGAAGGCGTACCCAG
>NW_010557626.1:431-648 GCF_000687285.1 Phaethon lepturus | reverse complement strand
GCACAAGAGTCTGGAACAGGAGAAAAGAGACCTGGAAGATCCCGAGCGCCCCAGACAGCGGAAAAGGAGGAAACCTCGCGTCCTCTTTTCTCAAGCCCAAGTCTACGAACTGGAGAGAAGGTTCAAGCAGCAGAAATACCTCTCGGCTCCCGAGAGAGACCATCTAGCGAACGTCCTAAAGCTCACCTCCACCCAGGTGAAAAGTTGGTTCCAGAAT
>NW_010557626.1:0-293 GCF_000687285.1 Phaethon lepturus | reverse complement strand
GCGCGAGGGAAAGCCCTGCCTGGGGGAGTCCTCCCCCTACAGTTCGCCCTACAATGTCAGCATTAACCCCTATAGCTACAACGCCTATCCCGCGTACACCAACTACAACAGCCCCGCCTGCAACGCCAACTACAACTGCAACTACCCGTCCGTGCAGCCCGTGCAGCCTGCGGCGGCCGGCAACAGCTTCATGAACTTCAGCGTAGGGGACTTGAATTCGGTGCAGACGCCCATCCCTCAGGGGAACGCGGGGATCTCCACCTTGCACGGGATCCGAGCCTGGTAGAACCGCC
>NW_010557625.1:653-853 GCF_000687285.1 Phaethon lepturus | reverse complement strand
ACCTAATGCACACTGGAGCCCCTCCCACCACCGGATCTAATTGAACAGAGTAATATGCTACAGGTCTTTGATGAGGTCCCAATCTCTGTGTTAAAATTCCGCTTGCCACTCATTTCCTTTCGTGTATGTATAGATCAAAGGGGTTTATATAATCTGGAAGTCCTAAGGCTGGGGTGGAGGCCAAGGCCCCCTTTATGGCT
>NW_010557625.1:0-293 GCF_000687285.1 Phaethon lepturus | reverse complement strand
GAGACCCCTCCCAAATTTACATTCATTGGCTAGTAATTACCACATTGCTTATTATTGGTTACACATATTTAAATTATCGCCTATGATCCTAGAAAGAGTGGGGGGGTAATTTGCATAGTCCCTCAACTGAGTCGGTGGTTGGGAAGAAGCAGAGTTAATCACATTGACGCGAGCAGCATGATTGGGAAGCAAGAAAAGAGTAACTACCTACACTGACTCTAACTATGCCTTTGGAGTATGTCATGCTGTGGAGATGTGACGCGGAAGTCTCAGACACGACGCATACGACCAAT
>NW_010557624.1:0-791 GCF_000687285.1 Phaethon lepturus | reverse complement strand
CGGCGCGTAGCCCACGGCAAAGCTGGGGAGGGGAGCGGCTCACGCGCCGCCACCCCTGCGCCGGGCTGGAGCAGGGCTCCGTCAGGGCGGGAGCCTCCGGGGAAGGTTTGCTATTAGCAGCCACAAATGCCAGCGGCGCTGGATTTATTCACCCTGTGAGAAATGACCGAGCAAAAGCGTAACACCAGCACCGGTCGGGGCCAAGGCCAAATTCTTCCCATTGCCACCATGCAAGAACTTCACCGCGCCCTCAGTCCTTGCTTGATTTCTGGCTTTGACCTATGTTTTGTGCTTCATTACGGTGCAGAAGAGCCTAAGTCTCTTTGGATCTGTCTATACAACTTCAGGAGTTAAAAAAAGAATATTTCAGTGGATTTAAAAATGAGTAAAAAAGAAATGTTTTTTAGTGTGTTTTGCTGATGCACACTTTTGACAATTTTGCTCCTGTACATCTGAAGGGACTGCATAGATTTATTGTCAAAAATGTGATCCTATATTGGCCTTCTCCTTGTTTAATTCTCAGTGGCTGTTCAATCAAGAGGTAAATCTGTCATCAAGAGGTAGATTTACATTTATTTCTCCACTTTCACTCTTCTCAAAGTTTAGACATTTAGACCTTTAGACATCTAAACTATCCCCGCGCTTTACTTGGCCAGTCCTATAGCTTGAGGCTCAGCAGAAGGTTTGAGATCGATGCTCTACGCGAACGTGGGTTTTTCCAAGCACTCGAATAACGGCCGGAAAGCGGTGGGACACGCGACACGGTCTGCAAGGCCCTTGCTCACCCGAGC
>NW_010557623.1:22080-38758 GCF_000687285.1 Phaethon lepturus | reverse complement strand
GGGGAGAGAAGCGTGCAGATGCTGTTCATGCTCCATCGCTGCTCCAAGCTTGAAGCCATGGGTGGCTTTCGCTCTCCCTGGTATCAGGGACGTTTCCACCTGCTTGGTGAAATCCCCAGGGCACTTACTGTCGGGGGAAGCAGGGGGAAGGGTTCTGCTCAGGCAGGGGCTCACCCAAGGAGAAGGTCAACCAACTGTCTTCTGCTGCGGTTCAGATCAGTTGGCTGCATCTGCACCAGTTCCCTTTCCCCCTCCTTCCCCCTGGGGAGCGGGGTGAAGCGGATGTTGTTGCGGACATATCGCAGCTGTGCCCAAATCTGGGGCAAGGGAGGCTTTGAGAAACCTCTTGCTCCATAGGGGTGGTTGCAGTGGATGGCCCGAGTCACCCGCTTTGAACCCTGGGTGCAGCTGCGCAGTGCCGGCCCTTTCCTTTCGAAACCTTCTTGATCCAGGCTGTGTCTGAGCGTGGTGCTTGGATCCTGGCACGGCTGAAGGAGTTGTCCCAAAAGCCGCTTGCTCTCACTTAACTCCAGAGCAAGAGAAGGAGGCGACTCCAGGTGGGGAGCAGGAAAACTTGATGGTTGAGCAGGGAATGGCCCGTGAGAGATCAGGGCCATAAATCACTGCTGGAGGAGCCAGGGCTATCTAGGATCTGTTCCCACCCTGCCACTGCTTGTCACCAGAGGGAGAAGGAGTTGTTTCCCTTCTCTGCGTCTTAGTTTCACCTTTCTCCTTTGGGAACAGCTTTGAGATCTGCTGATAACGTGCTCGATAAGAGCTACAGAGGCTAAAATGTGTGTGTGTGTGTGTGTGTGAACATCTAGTCCAAGGGTTGTTGCGAACAGCATTTAATTCCCTGGTGGAGGTGGCATTCGGGCTGTCTGTGGCTGAGGTGAGGCTGTTTTCCAGCTGACATGGAGGAGAAGGAGCATTGATCCAGCACGCTCTCTCCTTTCCTTTCTAAATATAGCAGAAGAATGGCAGCCAGCCTTACCCAGGTGCGGTTGGGTTACCGCCGCATGAGGAGCAGGACAGTTGGCCGCAGCCCTGCTGCAAGTCCGTTCCCTTTGTCTGGCTCATTGACGGGCTCCTTCCAGCATCCCTGGGGGTGGTCAGGCTGGAGCCCCAGAGTCAAGAGTCATGGCAGTGGCGGGTGCTGCTTGAACCTGCAGGCAGAGCAAGCTGCTCAGCCCAGCCCAGCAGTCAAAGCCACCGCTCCTGGGTGGCCGTGGCCCTCGGCTGCAGCCCTGAGGGCCCCAGCAGTGTTTTTTCACCCCTGTCCAAATCTTTCCTATCCCCTGTGCTGCAGTCAGTGGTTTCTCAACCACGGGAGCATCTCCAAGTTGCCGGTTGGACTTTCACAGCCTGTAGCTGGAGTAGGGGGGCAGACACAAGCCATGTGCAAGGCAGGAGCAGGCTGTGTGTGGGGAAGTGCCTGCAGCTGTGGATAACTTCCTTGGGACTGAGGATGGCTCCAGCGGCTGCTTCTGCCCCCACGGAAGCAGGGATGGCCGCAGGCTGTCCCCAGATACGCCTGGCCTTCTGCAACCGCCTCTTGTCTTGCCCAGCCTGCTGTGCAGGTGAAGTTAGAGACAATTTTTAACAGATGCTTCAATAGATGCCCCTACAAGGTACCCAAGGACAGGGAGGACTGAGCAGGCAGCTGTAATGCATGCCAGTCTCTCTTTCCCAGGATAATCACAAGCTGTACAAGCAGAAACTTGAGGAGCTAACCAAGCTCCAGGATGGGATCTCTAGCTCCATCGCACGTCAGAAGAAGCGGCTGAAGGAGCTGTCATTGTCCCTCAAAAAGTAAGTTGGTGTCCTGCGGTGGGATGGGAGAGGAGAGCAGCAAGGATGGGGCTATTGAAGTCATCTCACGGCTCTGTCTCACAAACGCTACTGCAGCCTCACTGAGAGCAAAGTGTTGTGGAGGTCTGGACTCACCCAGGCTGATCTTCCTCAGCTTCCCTTTCCTCTGCCTGGATTTGGGCCTTGTTTGCAGTTCAGAGCTTGCAAGGGCTTTGCGGGTAACTGGAACTGCCCCCCATCCCGCACAAAGCACTCTCCATCCTTCCTTGAGAAGACCAACTGTCTGGCCCCCCCTTGCTCTCCTTCCTGCTTCCTTTCCTTGAGCAACATCCCAGTCTAACAGAGGAGCTCACCCTGCAGATGGAGTCGTGGACTTGCCTGCAGTCCATCTTCCCTGACCTTGGGGTGTCCTCATCTGCCACTGTCCTGTATCAAGTGCCAGCACATGCTGATGGTGTTACGGAGGCTGTCCTGATGCCAGCGCCTGTGTTTCCTCCCCAGATGCAAAGCCCACATGAGTCCCAAACAGGAGGAGTCCATCCTAGAGACCCAGAGCCTAATAAAAGAGAGGCAGAACGTTTTCTTTGAGATGGAGGCCTATCTGCCAAAGAAGAATGGGTAAGAGGCGCCTCGTCTCTGGGTGAAACACCAGGTCCTCCCTCTGTCTCCCTGTGGCCGTTATGCTGCAAGGCACAAGCCTGCTGTCACCTTTGCTCCCGGCGGTGTCGCAGCTGCACTGCCCAGCTCAGGCTCAGCCAGGCCGAGACTCTGCAGCACTGCCCTCGTCCCCCTCGCTCCTCTACTTGCTTGTGGCCTTCACCTGCCCTTGAAGGCAGACCCGGCAAAGACCCTGGTGCCTGCGGGAGGTGGGGTGTGTGCTGGGCCGCCTGTCCCCCTGCCCTTGGGAGGAGATGCCAGAGCGTTTGTGCCAGTCATGCTGCCTGGCAGCTCTGAGTGGAAAACAGCTGGGAGCTTGTTCCCAGCCCCGCGGCCTCAGCGGTGGCACGAGAGGGGACGGCTTTGCCTCGTCTCTGCAGCAGCGCTGCCAGCTCCCATCGTAATGCTTCCGCTCTCTCCCCAGGTTGTATCTGAGTCTGGTGCTTGGGAACGTGAACGTCACGCTGCTCAGCAAGCAGGCCAAGTACGGCCCTCACGTCACTGCTGCTGTGTGCTTTGCCTGGCCTGGGATCCCCTCGTCACCAGGAAACAACAACTCCTCCGGGCTGAGGCTGCGGCACGTGCAGACACGTGGCGGGCTTGACCCACCTGGTGCAGATTCCCTTCCCGGGCTGGCCCCTGCTTCCTTTGCCAGAATCGTCCGAGTCCTTGACTCCCCCTTACGCTCCTGCCACCAGGCAGGGAGGGACCGTTAGCTCTGATAAGCTAAACAGGATCCTCCAGCAAGGCTGTGTCCATGTTTCCCCTGTGTTAGGGACTTCCAGGAGAGGCACTTGTGCAGCCACTGGCAAGCCCCCTCCTCTTCCCTTGGGAAACACCAATGGCCGATTTTGTCTCATGAGAGCCCCCCCGCTAATGCCGGAGGTGCCCAGCCAGGAGCCCATGTCCCCCTTCCTCAGTTCCCCAGGCCTTGAAGCTCCCCTTGAAGAGCTGAGCAGACACCAACCTGTCCAGCTTCCCAGAGCCCTCTGGGCCACCCGCCAGGTTGGCATGGGTGGGGGGTGACTTGAAGCTGTCTTATCTGTGTGAAAGCAGCCTGGTGTGCTCTCCTCTCAGAAATACCCAGGGGATGAGGCTTTTCCTGAGCATGTCCCAGAGGCTCCCAACAGAGCATCACTTCTGTCCAGCCAGGTGGGATAGGAGGACAGAGACTTCCAGCAGCCACCTTGCTCCAAGCCTGTCCTTGTGCCTCCCTGCAGGTTTGCATATAAAGATGAGTATGAGAAGTTCAAGCTGTACCTCACCATCATCTTACTCATTGTGTCCTTCTCCTGTCGGTTCCTCCTCAACTCCAGGTGAGTCTGGCTTGCATGCCAGGCAGAGATCTCCTCCCAGGCCCCTGGGTCCTCCTCTCCCGCCCTGAAAGGTCCAGAGCTGAACAGGAGATCCTGACAAAGGATCCGGCCACTGCCCTGGAGGTGGGGTGGCTTTTTTGGATGCTGCGGTCTTGCTGTGGCTGTGTTGGGTGGTCTCCCTGCCTGCAGGGTGGGTGGGCATCCTGCAGCGATGGCTGTCTCGGTGCCTGTGCCCCCCAATGCATGGGCAGTGGCTCTGCTGCGGCCTTTACATCCTGCTTTGTTCCCACCAGGGTGACAGATGCTGTCTTTAACTTCCTCCTGGTGTGGTACTACTGCACCCTCACTATCCGGGAGAGCATCTTGATCAACAACGGATCCAAGTGAGTCCCTTGGGCTCGGGGAGAGGGGGCACGTAGCAAGTTGGTCCTTCTCTGCAAGGCCAGGGAGTCGGGACCTGATGCATAGCTCCGCGCTTCCTAAGGGAGCAGCCCCCTCCTACTCAGGGCGTGTAGCAAACCCTGGTAACGAGCCGTATGGGGCAGGAGGAGCTCCCTGTGCGGAGGCGGTGCGGGAAGGTGGAGCGGTGGCTGAAAGGGCCCTGGCACCGCCTGGACTGGAGGCGCTGGGTCCTGCTCCACACAGGGCTATTTCATCACCAGCCCTGCTCCTCGCCTTGCCCTGGGAGCTGGAGGGCAGCCGGCGCTGGGCTGGCTCCGCTCTCCCGGCACGTGTTTGGGTCTTGATTCGTGCTCAAGACCTGACGCCTCTTGCCTCTGTCTGCCTTCCAGAATCAAAGGCTGGTGGGTTTTCCATCACTATGTCTCCACCTTCCTCTCAGGTGTCATGCTGACGTGGTAAGTCTGTGTCCCCTTGCCTGTAGATGCCACGGCCTGCTTGGGCTGTGGCCAGCTCAAAGGGGCCTTTGCTGCCCTAACGCATGGCCATATTCCCACTCTGTGGACATTGGGGTCTAACAGTCAACTCCCCATATTCCTCACCAGGCCCATCGGCACTTTTGTGCGGCAGGCAGGGTCCCTGGGCTGGGAAACATGATCCCCTGCACTGCAGCTCTTGTGGAAGGGCTATCTTCCCCTATTGACCCCCTGTTTCGATGGGTGCTGGGTGAGGCAGAGTGCCGTTACCCCAGCTGTGGGGAAGGTAGAGCTGGCTGCATCTCCTCTCAGCCCCACATCCCCCAGCCAGCACCCTCTCTCCGTAGGCCGGACGGGCTCATGTACCAGATGTTCAGGAACCAGTTCCTCTCCTTCTCCATGTATCAGAGTAAGTGCTGCCACATGTGCTGGGACAGGGGCTGGGACTGTGGCTGGCCTCGGGTGCCGAGCGTGCCTGCCTGGCTCTGCCACACACAGAGACCCAGCTGCAGCTGCTCCCAGCTCTTGGCTCACCTGGGTTTTCCCTTGGCCTCTGTCCTGCCCTCCACCGCCCTGGCGCTGGGATGGGAGCTGATGCCTGGGCACTTGCTGACTGCCTCCACGCTCTCCTTGCAGGCTTCGTGCAGTTCCTCCAGTACTACTATCAGAGCGGGTGCTTGTATCGGCTGCGAGCGCTGGGTGAGAGGCACAACATGGATCTGACTGTGGGTAAGCTGGGATCTTCCCTTACTGGTTGTCCCATGCCAGCTAGACCTGCCATAGCAGCCACAGGCCCTGCAGCAGCAGCAAGCAGCCTCCCTCCCAGCACCAGACTGGTGCTCGGCTAGCTGGGAGCTGTGGTTTCTGTTAAAGGCAACAGTGACAGTTATTTTTGTTTGAGTTTAGTTTGACTGTGGTTTTCAGTAGCAGAAATGGTAAAAGCTACAATTAAAGCCAAAGCTCCGAGAGCAGCATCTCTCATGAGGCAGCGGCATCCCGTAGGCTGGATGCAGCCCTCCTCCTGCTCTCCTGAGCCACCGGCCCACAACTGACTCCCTCAAGATGCGAGGTAGCAGCAGATGTGGCTCCTGGCATCTGAGCTTTCCCCAGGAAGCTCCTTCAGAGATGAAACGTCCCTTCAACACCCCACCTACTTGTGGGCTGCTACCTCCCTGGCCCCTGCAGCAGTGAGCACTCGGGCTGAGGGGCAGCAGCTGTGGGTGAGGGCAGCTCTACCTGAGCAGCTTCCTCCAGAGGCCCACGTGCGGTCAGCACTAGGAACCCCTGCCGCAGTCCTCCCAGGGAGCACAGATGCCCACAGCGAGGCTGCATTAGCCTGGCAGGACCCTCTCAGCCAGGCACGGGGTGGCCACAACCTCCCTACCCGTGGCCCCAGGAGCCAGGCTCCGTCCGGTCCCCTGGCTAGCATGTTCTTGGGTCCCCGTGCAAACCTTCATCCTTTGCAGAGGGCTTCCAGTCCTGGATGTGGAGAGGCCTCACGTTCCTGCTTCCCTTCCTCTTCTTTGGGCAGGTGAGTATCTGCTGATCCTCGTAGGGACCTGCAAGAAGCCAGAGCCTCAGCTGGGAGCAGATAGTGTTGTATTCCTGGCTGCGCTTGGCAGCCTGCACCTCACGCAGTTCCCTGTGGGCTGCTGCAGCCATGCGATACGGAAGCCAGAGGCAGGGAAATGCTTCCAGCAACTGCTGAGCCTTTTCAAGAGCATCCACTACCTCCACAACTTGTCTAGTGAGATGGGGAGGACTTGGGCTAGTTCTGCCAAATGCTTGAGTGTTGGGCAAAATACAGCAGAAGCCTTCCAGACACCTTCCAACCCCCTTCTGAGCCTCAGCTGCTGCTGAAGGTCCAGTTCTTCCTTGGTCAGATCACTTAGGCCACTGGCCAAAAGCAGTAGGCTGCTCTGCGGCTTCCTCCTGGCCATTGAGCTCCAGAAGGTGGCAAGAAAGGGGGAGATGTCCCAGCTGGGGTCCTCTGGCCCGAGGCCTGGACAGGGCTTCCCTGCGTGCCAGGGCAGCCTGGCCTCACGCGAGGCCTGTGTGGGGCTTGTGCCAAGAGGAAGCAGCTGGATGAGTGTCGGCATGGGGTTGAGCCTCTGAAAGCAGAAACTCCTCTGCATCTCCTCTCTCCTGCAGTTCTGGCAGCTCTACAATGCTGTCACCCTCTTCCGCATGATCCAGCACCCAGAATGCAAGGAGTGGCAGGTAAGGGGGCTCCCAGGCAGCTGCCCTGGGGACGGGGATGCCCCAGGCAGGTCCCTCCTGCTGACTCGTGCCTCTGTGGCTCCGCAGGTCCTCATGTGCGGCCTCCCCTTCTTCATCCTCTTCCTGGGGAACTTCTTCACCACCCTCCGTGTCGTCCACCAGAAATTTCAGAATAAGAACAAAGACACGAAGCGGAATTGAAGGGTGGCGGGGGGGGCCAGGACTGTTTCTCCCCACCGGCTCCATTGCCCATCGCCGTTCTACTTGATACCGTCCAGACTCTGGTTCTCGCCCCATTCCTTGGAAGCCTGGGTGTGGGGTCCTGTGGTGCTGGATCTGTGACCGAGTCACTCCTCTGGAGCCTGGAGCACCCTGCAACTCCTGTCCCGTCCATCTTCTCCAGGAGACAGCTGGGACAGCTGCTCCCCTTCCCTCTGCCCTGAAGACAGTTGCTGGGATGGGTCTCTGGGGTCAAGCCCAGCTCTGCTAGTGCTCCCCACCCCACTGCAGGCAGGGGCAGCCCAGGCTGCACCAACTCCCCTGGGGTCAGGGCTCTCCCCTTCTCCCCCTGGCCGAGCAGCCCCTGCATACTGAAGGCAGAGAGGCCCTCGCAGCCCTGAGGCTGCGAGCAGTGGCTTCCCTGGGGCCTGCCCTGCTTTCAAGGGCAGCTGGAGGCCGTGGGCAAGCACTGATTTCCAGGGTGTGTCGCACCCCAGTTCCTCCTTTACCTTCCAGCCATAGGGCAGGGGGGGCTGAGATGGAGGAGCTGTGGCACCAGAGGGGTGGGAGCACCATGAGCCTGAGCTGGGCCTCGCCCTGGAGCTGTGCAAACAGCACCCTGGTCCCGCAGGTGAAAATAAAGGGAAGGTGCTGCCTCAGGTCACCAGGGTGGTCTCAGGACAGGTCGTGTGCTTTGTGCTGTGGCTTTGGCTCACCTGGCAGCGGGCCCCTGACACAACATGTCTGCGGGAGGGAAGAAAAGCCATGTCCAAGTGCCCCCACGCCAGCCCAGGGTGCAGTGGGGTGGGGAGGGCAGTGCTGCAAGCTCCCTCCTGCAGCATCCCCAGGCCTGCACAGCCCCAGGCTGCAGCCAGAGCTTCAGCTGCCTAAGGAGCCCAGCAGGACTTTAGTGTCCGCACAGACTGGGAACCCCGGAAGGGCTGGGAAGCAAAGGGCAGGTCTGACACAGCTGTGCCTCAGTCCAGAGCCACCCACCCCTGTCAGCACTGCCCTGCCAGGGCACAGCACCCCAGGGCAGGGGCTGCCCCAGCTCAGCCTAAAAGCCCAGAGCTGCTGCCTGTTCCCCAGGTTTCCTCCTGGCCAGCAGCCATTGCTCCTCCTCCTTCCCTCTGGGTGAGCAGAGAGAAGGCAGGAAGCAAACTACAGAAACAGTATTTTTATTCCAAGGGCAAATGTATTTAAATAATTTACAGTCATTGGACAGCCTGAAAGTTTTGGTTTTTTTCCCCCCATGATTAAATCACAAAGATGTTAAAATAAAAACAGTATTTAAAAAATGACCGTACACAGCATGAGGGAGGGGCTGGGCACAGGTGAGCTGCCAGACCCAAGGGAGCAAGCAGGGCCCTTGCAGGCCGAGACCCCACAAGACCGGGTCTCTTCCAGAAGAGGGGAGAGGAGCTGGCCCCTCCTCACTGCATGCCGGAGCAAAGGTGGGCAGCAGGTGAAAGGAGCGGTGCCTGTGGGGTCCTGATGGCATGGGGCAGCTCTGTGCCCAGAGCTGGCTGCCAGCCCCACATCCTAGAGCTGGCCAAACAGGGTGGGAGGGAGGCGAGGACAGATTGTTGCCCCACGCCATGCCCTGACACCAAACCCTCAGCACTTGGGGGCTACTGGCCCCTCTGCCCTCCCCTAGCTGCCCATGCCAGCAGGCCAGGGTGGGCTGCAGCCCCAGGGTATAAGGCAACACCTCGTGTTCAGGGGAGGAGCCCAGAGCTCCCCCAGCACCATCCATCCCTCCTGGCCCACATCAGCTGTGCCCCTGACCTCAAGGCAAACGCTGCTGCGAGGTGCTCCCTGGGGTGCCGGAGGCACCACGGCTCCTGGACAACAGCCTGAGCTACCCCCCTGCCTCTCTCAACCCCTTCCACCCCCCAGGGTACACAGCCTGCCTCAGGGGGCTGCTGTGGCCCAGGAGGGGTTGGAAGTGACACTGGGGTAGCTGTGGGCTGGGGACAACACTGTCACCCACAGCAGCGGTGGGTGAGCAGGCACTTTCCACCTCCCACAGGCCCACGCCTGGGGACTCGTGCTCTCCCCAGCCCTGCCAGCCCCGCTCTTAGCTCCAGACGTCCAACGAGTACCGGCCCTTCGTCATCAGTTTCTTTACATAGTCCACGGCCTGGGGTTGGCTCATGTTCCCAAACTCCGCCACGATCTCGTAGAAGGTGTTCTGCACATCTCGGGCCATGTTGCGAGCGTCGCTGGAAACAAGTGGACCGTGAGTGAGGCAGTAACACGTCAGAACCATGGAGCCCGCATCACCTTTCAACACCCCAACACAGGCGCTACGCTCACCCCAGCCCATCCGCCTGGCGCTTGCCCTCCCCTGGAACAAGGACAGCATAACCCTCCCCAGGGCTTGTAATGCATGAGTGGGTAAACCATGTCACACTCAATTTTCCTGAGAATAGGAACACTTTCCCAAAGTCCCTTCCCTGCCGCCAGACCTACCCGCACACATAGATATGAGCGTTCCCCTCATTAACCAGCTTCCAGATGTTTTCCTTGTTCTTCTTCAGTAAGTGCTGAACATAAACCTGGCAGGAAACAAGGTGGGAGTGAGGCGAGAGGAGCAGAGCCCCCACACCACAGGCCGTGGTGCAGGAGGGGAAGCCAAGCCCGCGCTCGCGGCTCCAGAATACAGCGGAGCTGCTGGCGCGCCTACGTCTGCCATGGGCCTTCCCTCGCGGCGAGGCTGAGGGCTGGGAGTCTCCAGCCCTTGGGGCCTTTTCTTCCCCCGCTGCCACAGCCAGGAGCCATGCTGGGCAGCGTGAGCCTGCAGCTGGGGGACTAGAGCAGTACCTTCTCGGCCTGGTCTCTGGAGAAGGCGACGTTGAGCTGGGTGAGGACTCCCTCCTGATGGAAGCGGGCCAGCTCCTCACGGTACAGGTAGTCCTCACGCTCGTGGCGGCGGCGCTATTTCAGCCATAGTAAAGCACGGTCTCACCCACCTCTTTGCCTGCAGAGTCAGCCAGCACCCATCAGCTGGCCCCCTGCAGCCCCCAACCCTGTCCTCCCCACCAACCCAGGGGAGGCAGAGCTGTGCAACTGCTTCTGTTTATAAGGGGAAGCTCCAGACCGATTCCCACAAGTACCCACACATTTAGAAACGAGACTAAGTGACTTGACTGTGGTTATTCGGAGACATGGTGGCAGAGGTCAGAGAACTGGCTCAGGTCTATTTGCCCCCCAAATATCCTCTGCGGCCAAGGAAGAGGACAAAACATCCTCATGCTGGACAAAAACACTTAGCTGCCATTCACCCTGCTCCACCACATCTGCTTTTTGCTACATCTGTCAGCAATATGAGCAGCACAAGCTGCACCTTGGAGGCACCGACTGGCCCCACAGAGCATCATCCTGCAGCAGTTCCAGTCCTGGGGAAGCTCCTGGGCACTCACCTTGCTGCTTCAGCCAGGCCCGCTCCTGAATGAAGCCAATGAAGGGGGCTATGCCAGTCCCCGGTCCAACCATGATGATGGGTGTGCTAGGTTTGAAGGGCAGGCGAAACTGTGACTTCCTGACATACATGGGCACCAGGGAGTTGCTCCCATTCTCATTGGGCACCTTGTTCTTAAGCCAGTTGGTGGCCACCCCTTTGTTCAGGCGTCCCGTCTTGGTCTCATACTCCACTGTCACGGCACAGATGTGGATGGCATTGGGGTGAACCTGCAGGGAAGGGACTTCAGCACCAGGCAGAGAGGGAGCCCCAGCAACCCCACAGCTCAGTCTGTCATGCTCAGGGATGGGGAGAAGTTTAACCTAATGTTAACGTTGTGACAGCTATTCCTCCCTTGGCAGATCAAGCCTCCAGGCATGCCCCACACAAGACTTCTGTCCTGTGCTCAACTCATCACAGGACTGCTGAGCTTCCCTCGATATTGCCAACAGCCTCAGGGCTTCAGGCACAAAATAAAGAGTCAATTTTGACCAACCCCTAAAATGCCACCTTGCTTCCAAGCTCTGAAAGCAAGGCCAAAGAGGAGCAGGGCTGCAGGAAGGGTGGTGGTATCCAGGCACAGCTGGCTGCAAGACCTTATGGAAGTTGGGATAACCCCCTCTTCTCATGCATGGATATAACTAAAGCTGCCCCCACACAGAAAGTGTTGCCAGGGCAAATTCCCCGAGTCCTGTCCCCAGCTGAGAGGGGGGAACAGTGGCACCACGGAGCTGCGGCTGAAGCGGTCTCTCAGCAGCCTCGGTCCCTGCTAGAAGCACGCTCACCTTGGAGGAGGAGGCGATGGAGTAGTAGCGGGCCTGCAGGCGGGGCAGGAGCTCACACAAGTGGTCGATGGGGGGGCGCAGCGAGGGCATGTCCTGCAGGATGGCCAGGATGTTCCTCCGGGCCTCCACCACCCAGCTGAGGTAGAGAGCCTGCGGGCAAGGAGGGCACACACGTGACAACTGCCCTAGGTGGCTGGCAAACACTGCCTCAGCTCTCTGTATGCGGTGCCCAACAGTCCTGGATCCCTTTTGGGGATCCCCCAGCACCCAGTTCAACCCAGCAGCTTTGCTGGGAAGGCCACAGCTCCCACCTTCCCCTCAGCAGCAGATGATGCCATTTTGCGGAGGCGCTCCTGCTCGCTGGCGTCTGTGGCGTACTGGGCCAGCTCGTAGAGGACATTGGTGCGGGGTGGGTTGGTGATGTCCAGGTAGTACGTCAGGGCTGTACGGTAGGATGTGGGGCAGGGGAAGGGGTGTTTCTTATTGGATTCCTCTGGAGAAGAGGGAGAGAAAAAAATAGTATTAAAAATCAGCAACTGCATGCCGTTATGTTAGAGGTCTTGTGCCAGCAGCTACATGTGGTGTATGAGAGCTGGAGACAGAGCCAGGGAATGGGCTTCAGGGAGGAGAGAGCAGTCCTAGGGCTGAATCAGCCTGCTGGCTGATGGCCCGATCCCAGGCTGAAGCAGCTGCAGCACAGGGCAGCTCCATGTCCTGGTAGCACATTTTGTGTTTCACAGATGCTGTCTGACAGCTCATCAGCAACAACAACAACAACAAAAAAATACCCCGTGCTTCCCAATGGGGCCCTCTGCCCCAAGATATCCATGCACAGAGGCACCCAGCAGACTCCCAGGCCAAACAGGAGGGCTGTTCTCCACAGCTAATTCAGCCTCACACACTTACACCTCCTTCAGATCTGGCCTCAGAAGTGTTCTTAGTCTCCTTCAGCCACGGACAGTTGTGCTCACAGCCCCCTCGGGAAATGTAAGCACCAGCAGCAGAGGCTGGAGCTGTTCTGTTCAGTAAAGAGCACCGTAGGGACAGGAATGACAGTGTGAGGCCAGAGACCCTGGGACACCACACAGGGGTCTGCCGGCTCCAGCTATGCATTAAAGCCACTTGTGCTCTTGAAACCAGAAGCCAGCTCTTGGGCTTCTGGGCCAGCAGCTCTGATGCATCAGGTGGGCAGCAGCTACCATCTCCCTCCTGCCAGAGGCCAGCTCTGCTGGGAACGCTGCCCAAGAAAAGCTCTTTGTATCAGCACAAGTGCTCCCTCCTGGCAGTTCAGTCCTTAAGCCTGGGCCTCCTCCAAGGACCGAATAACAGCATCGCAGACACGACAGCCCCCGGCGAGCTCCGGGGCCGCTGTGGCAGAGGGATGCTCTAGCAGACTGATGCTCTGTAATTAGGAGTGTGCTGTTACACAATTTGTTGTTGAATGGACACAGCAAGTACGTTTCACAACTGACCCACTTCAGCTGGCTCTCAGCAGGCAGGCTCTGTGCCACTGCTGCTGAAATGGCACGGCGTTCTGAGCGGCCTCAGAATGGCTCTGTTCACCTGGAGGTGCCCTATGGGACCTGAAGGCGATCTGGCTCCTGCTCTTGCGGGAAAGACAGAGGCCATAGCTGAAGGAGGACTGCTGACGCTCAGGGGTGATCCATACTCACCATCCAAATTATTTAGGGACATGATCGTGTCAAGATCCGTGCCCAGGATCTCACCAATCTGATTCACCAGAGAGGAGTCGTTGGCTGGGTACACCGCCACGTGGTCCCCAGACTCATACCTGGCATGAGAGCAGGAGGAAAGCAGATGAAACACCAGCACTGGCTTCTCATCCACCCCAAGCCTCAGCTGCTCAGCTAGAAGACAAGCAGGCTGGTGCAACAGCGCAGTAGGACAACGCTGAGATACCCAAGCTGCCACACAGTGCCTGCACAATCAGGGACCTCAAAGAGCCATCAGTAATAGCAGAAAGGACCACTGTGGAATAACGGTTTTAAGAACCAGTTCCTTTACAAGAGACCTCCAAGATAACAGCAGTTTTGTCAGAGACTTCAGCAAGGACAGGCCAGTTCCCTGACAGGCAACGAGCAAAGTTGCTCAAAACCTCTGCAGTGTTTTGTTATGTTAAAGCCACCTGGATTCGTGGCTTTCTCACGAGCACACACAAAGGAATTTAAGCCAGCAAGAGGGTTTTTAAGAACAGGGCTTTATTCCCCTTATGCTTGTACACCTAAGCCAAGCAAACCCAGGCATGAGCCATCCCCAGCTCTCCCCTCACTTATAGCTCATCTACCCCCTCATTTTTTGAATGACTTCTAGAGAATTCTTGCAGCTGGGACTGCTCAGGTAGGATGGGTATGTGTAGCCAGCTCTGGAGGGACCCAAAGCAGCCAGCTGGTATGGCCAGGCACAGCGCAAGAGCTGGGAGAAAGTCCTGACGTGGGGTACCTGATATGTGGTACAGAAGCCCAGAGGGGCAGCATTAAGTAATTATGAGAACTCGGTCCCTTTCTGAAGTGCTGGATGAAGCCAATGCAACATCCTTGCTCTTCGCTCCTGACGCAGACTGCTCCTGCCAAAATAGAGGAGCAGTCTCCCATGGGAAACTACCTGATTTTGGAATTGGAGATATCCAGCTCCAGGTGCATAAGGTGTCGCTCTCCACCCTTGTTCAGCTTGCGGTTCTCCATAACCTGGGCCAGGAAGGGGTTCTTGGCATCAAACGGGCTGGAAGGAAACACAAGGACCCTCTGGGTTACTTTCCGGAGGCTCACAGTGCTTCTTGTCTCCAGACATGTTCCCTCTGCCTCCAGAGCAGGCTCCCATGCTTTGAGCCCAGGGCTGTCCTGGTTCACGTTTTGAAGCACGCCACAGCACACAAACCAAATTATGATCCTGCTACTGCCCAGACTAGCACAGAAAACAGATAATTTTCTTTCTAAGCACAGTCCAGCAATCAACAGCTTCTGTCCCATTAAAAACAAATGATGCAAAAGTGGATTGGAGGGAGTGTCCCATCTCAAAGAGATATTTCAAGCTGGAATTAATTTATACAGCTAATCTCCCCACAACAATGCAGCAATCAACCATCATGCATTAGCTACCCTGGGCAAGGAAAGGCCCTGATGACCTCAAGACAGATGCTGCAAATGTACCAGCCAAACAGTGCATGTGAACACTGCCACCATCTCAAACACTAATGATTCATTAACTGGGAAATCCCTCAGAGTCCCAGTGGCGATCCAAGCCCATTTCTCTTGGTCAGAGACCTGCTACATGGCTGCATTGCAGAAGTGACAGTGCCTGCATAGCAGGTGTAGTTAGGAACCTCAAGGACCCATCAGCCAAATCCTGGCCCAGGTACACCCCACCCAGGGTGGTTTGGCACTTACGGCTTCTGGTTCTCGTAGCTCTTGAGACGACCCATCTCACCCGTATAGACTTTGTTCATGTTCACATCTGTGTGCACCACCAGCTCATACTGACGGATGCTGGAGGAGGAAGGGGGAGAGAAAAACGTCAAACTGGCAATCACAAGGTACAGTTGGAACCATCATCTGCTTTTCTGGATTTTCTGCAGTTCAAAAACAAATGTAACTTCCACCCCTTCACCCATCTCGAGCCATTAGGGAGCAGGCAGACAAAGCAGAAAGCCCAAACCAAGAGGAACCATCAGCTGCACTGGGAGCATCACAATCCAGCAAAGCCATCCACAACGGAACCAAATCCATCATGTCACCCATCCAGAAGAGAAATCCAGAGCTGGGTTCAAACTCGCACCAGAACAGGCGCAATCCAAACAGTCCCACTCATCAATCCACTTCACGCGTGCCCTCTCAAGCCTGGACAGGGAGGCAGTGCGCAGGGAAGGGGACAGCAGCTCAAGGCTGATGGCTCAGCCACCAGTCAGAGGTGGCCAATCTCCCTGGCACCCAGAAGCACCGGCTCCCACACCCACCTGGACTCTTCTCCTGTAGCCTCCACCCCAAAGTGCTCACACACCGCTGGCCAGAACTGCTCTCTCCAGGTGATGAAGTCTTCTTCCAAGCTAGCCAGGGCAAAAGAAAGATTCAGTAACCCTGCCCAAGCTGGGAGCAAAGGGGCATTCCCAGAAAAGCCATTTGAGATCCCTATGGACTTTCTCCCTTCACCATGGGAAAAGGCATTTGCCCTCGGACCCAGGCACTTTTGGTGCCTCCAGACACCCACAGATCAGGGGAGCACCTTCAGAGCACTAAGTGGGTGGGAGGGAACTGTTGCTACACCAGCCACCTCTCCCTTCACCAGGTCTGCCAAGGAAGGCTTTGTTATTCAGACTCTGTCTTTAACCAACCCAGCTCCCCCTTGTCCACTCCAGGCATTAGGTCACCTTCCTAAAAGGCAGATTCCACCATGGCAATGCTTATTTTTCTGGGCTCAGGCCCTCCCTTACACAGCACATCCCTCTCATCAGATCTTGCAGCCCTTAGAGGTAAGGCCACAGGTTGATGTAGTTTCCCAGTTAAGCTTCTACCCACAAGGGTGTTCAGGTAAGCATAGAGAGGTCAAAAATTAAAAAAAACCAAAACAAAACAAAAACAAAAACAAAACAAAAAAAAAACATTGTCCTGAGTTGGAAAATTGCTGCCTTCCACCATAAAACAAACAGTTCACAAGGAGATGGAGTTTGCCTCCTCCACAGGGATGGGTGAGTTTATCCATACAGACTGGGTTAGCAACGAGGCTGCAGCAGGCAAAAGCAGAATAGGCTGCAAAGCCTCCTCGAGTATATAACTATGGTCATTTAAAGCTGATGGGGAATTTCCCAGACTCAGGATCTTCTAGGATCCTCTAAGTATACAGGGATCTGATTGTGGGAGGGAGAGCAGACACACACTCAGAGACATGTCAGCTTCCACAACTAGCCCTGTGGAGCTTACTTCTGTCTTAGTAGTAGAACCAAGTCCCTGCCAAGGTCCCTTCCGTGATGCTTTAGCCAGCTCTGACCAGCCCCTTCAAGCCAAGCTACTCACTTGCCATCGTCATCTCCCAGCCCAAGTTCAAAGATGCGCTGGGCTCCAAGCTCCTCCAGTCTCTTGTCCACGTATTTTCCCATGGCATTGAAGTGCTCATAAGTCTTGTTTCCCAGCCCAAAGACCTGGAAGGGAATGCTGGTAAGTGTGGAGAAACAGGGACTGGATTTTTCCCATTCAGTCAGCATCCTCTGGCCAGTAGCACTCAAAGGATGTTTAAGATAAAGTATGGAAGACAAGATAGCAAGACCTCTCCCAGCTCTCCATCAGCTATTTGTGGACCTTGTGAGTAAGAATCTACCACTGG
>NW_010557623.1:11597-22049 GCF_000687285.1 Phaethon lepturus | reverse complement strand
ATCGGGTCAGCAGGACCCAAGACCTCCCGGGAGCCAGGCCGCAGGCACATCAAGAGGATGCATGTACACGAGCTGCCTGCACCACCTCCTCGAGGGACCAGTAAGAGCCTGGACTGCCTGGAGACCAACTGCTGTCCACTGCCTCCCACAAACCGCTCAGCAAATGTTTGCTCACTGCTTTATACAGAGCAGCTTGACATTAACTTCAGCAGTGGAACTTCTCCTCATTTGCAATTATGCTGCCTAAGGAACTTGGCCAGGGTTTAGGTGAGGTGGCTGTATCTCAGCCAATTATTCAGCTCAGCACAGGAAAAGAGCCACACACTCCTCCAAGTGATTTAATTTGTGGGAGAAGATCTGGCCCAAGGCTGCTGAATTAGCTTCTGAAGAGCAGCAGCAGCCTGTAACTCATTTACAGACCTTGTATTCAATGCCTGCTGGGCTGTTTGTGGCAAGACATTACCAGAAAACCCTTGTGATTTAGGGAGTGGGAAGACTACTCGACATCTGCATTTAAAGCCCCCAGATATACGTTTGCAAGTGTCCACAAAGCTTGGAGAGGAAGACAATAGGGACCGCAGCCAACACAGGCGTACAAGGCATAGACATCATGTTGTGCCTTTCCCCAAGCCATGTGCAGGCACTGTGGAGGCCTTTTGACTTTCCTGCCCAAATGCAACATAAACTGGAATTGAGCCACTTACTGCAAATCGGAGACCCGACAAGTCAGCATCGGCCTCCTGCAGCCAGTCATAGAAGTCTTGGGCATTGTCCGTGGGATCACCCTCGCCGTAAGTGGCCATGCAGAACACAGCTAAGGACTTGTCAATCTCAGAGAGGCGACTCAGGTCCGACTACAACCAAAGGAAAGAATAAACCCTCAAGGACCCCACAATGTGATTATTGGGCAAGCCTATTCCTACAGTGCGGCTACCTCTGGTGTGCAGAACAGCACCACGTAATGTCAAACAGCTGATTACAAAAGGGGTTGGAAAAGGCCAAAATGTCAGGGGAAATGAAGCTAGCCACCTCACTGGACTGCAAGTCAATACTTCTACCCCACCAGAAAAGCAATGGGATTTTCCATACAAGCCTTTAAGGGACCAGGATCCTTGTTCACCCTGGAGAGCAAACCAGCGTCAATGCCTCTGTGCAAGACTGCAGCAGCATGGGTTTAATGCTAACTACGCAAGGAATACAGAGCAAGTTTCACGCTGCCAACAGATGACTCTCCACTCCCAAACACTCCACACTACCTTCCTCTTTCAGTTGTGTTGCGGCGTTCACCCCAAATCCGTAGATTGACAAGAACCAAGCCCACCTCTGCATCTCAGGCCAATCTAATTGCCTTTTCTCTTCTAAATGACACTACTAAAATGGCAACTGTCCCTTGGCTAGGTCCTTTCTGGTTTTTTAGGGGACACTAAAAGGGTGTCACCTATCCTGAGGCTGTTCATGGCTAAATTACCAAGTCATACTCCTCTGGATCTGCTGCCATGCCCCGGAGGCCATAGCGATGAGCATCTTTGGAGAGGCGATTGGCAAACTCCTCTGCTGTACCCGTCTGGGAACCATAGAAAACCACTATGTTTCTCCCCTGGAGAGAAAAAGAAATCCCTGTTAAATGGAGATTACTCATTTGGCAAATGCGTGGAAGAAGTACATCTTGTCAAAGACAAAGGAAACGCCTGGGATCAGGAGCCCTGGACTGCAACCTAAAGGCAGCTTGCGCAGGGATTCCATGCTGGGTTTGCGGTAGAAAACTCAAGGCTAAGCTGTTAGTAAGAACATGACTCTTGTCAATCTCAGAGGAGTGACTCAGGTCAGACTAAAACCCAAAGCAAAGAAAAAACCCTCAAGATTTATTCTCAGCCTCAAGGCTGCAGTGTGACTCCTGGAAACAGGGAACTTGCTGGATAAGAAAGCAGACTTGCCTAAGCTTTGGGAAAAGTGCCTAAGTTCTCGAGCTCCTGCTCTGCTGCAAGCCAGCTACTTTGAAGTAAAGTGGAAAATACATCCAGCCCTTGCTTCTTCCTCTGCTTCCTCTTGGTCCAGCCCTGAGTCGTCAAAAGCTGCCAGTTCTGTGTGCAATTCCCATTCCAGAGTGAGCCAATTTGGGAACCAACCATGCAGATAAACAACTGCCAGTCAATAACTTTTAAAATCTCTGCCATTTCCCTCCTGACTTTGATCTCATATTACACTTTTTTTTCCCCCCCACCAAATTTTCACTTTAGTTTTTTCTCTAAGAACAACTCTCAGGCATAGACTGAAAGAGTTATTCCTTGCCTGCCCACACAGCCTTCCTCTGGACGCTCTTTGCAGCAGATGTGTCTGTATCCAAACCAGTCCCTGCTGCTCACAGCTAGACAGTCTCCAGAGGAAACGAGGAAGGACATGAGCTCCCCCACCTTCCCAGCACTCTGTGTAGCCAGAGCAAGAAGCTTACCGTCTTCTTCATCTTCTCAATGAAGCTGCTATCCCTCACTGGAGCTGCTCTGAAAGACAGGAGGAACCTCCTTTCAGATGAGCACGTTCGTTAAGATCAGGAATAAGCAAGTGGGGAAAAAGCAGCGCCCAAAACGGTACCAGATCTCAGAAGGCTGCCCAAAGTGGTCAGAGACCCATCAACTGCTTTTATTCACCCTGTCCCAGGCATGCCCATCGCTCAGCTTCAGGGCTTCTCCTCTGCACACAGCCACAGACCAGGGACTCTCAGAGCACAGGGGAATAGCTGGCACCCTGCCTTACCTCCATCAGTAAATCCTCCCACAGACAAAGCCCCCCACTCAGCCCTAGGTGTCAGGAAACATTTACTTTATCAATTGCTCTGAAAAGTTTCATAGCTGAGCAGGTTACAAGGATCTCCTAGAGCTACGACGCAAGAGAACACCTCCAGACAAATCTCAGGGGCCAAGCCACAGTGGGAGAGAAGGGAACAGAGCGCTCTGGGCTTACCCCCACCACAGCAGACAGGCAAGAGCATCAGTCCCAAGCCATGCCCCTGGGGTGGATTCCCCAAGCTTGAAGTCAGACAGGGCTGAAAACCAGCTGTTCTGACCTCAAAACGGCATGCCAGACACGAGTCCCAGAGCTGGAGAGTCCTGCGGAGCCGGCAGACGCAGCTGATCAGACGCACGGAGCCTCTGGCAAGGCGAGCGCTGCTGCCGAGGTCCCGCAGGGCTCGTTCCCACGCCAGGGTTTCCATCCCCAGCACAGATCTCCGGCACAGAGGGAGGTGGCTTTCTCTCTCTCTCAAGAGGGACAAACCACAGCAGCATCAGAAGCGTTGAGGCAGAGTTGCACACCATTATGGCTACCCTATTAGGCAGGGAACCAGAAGAGCTTTGCTATCCTAAGCATACCCATGGATTTTCAGTGTCACAGGGTGACAGCAACCCAGCCTGGGGGACCCTCGGAGCCCCACAAGCAGAGGTGGCTCTAGCCACAGGCCGATTAGGCACTGGGGTCTTTTCAAGGCAAAAGGACAAGTACCAGGAGCTCACTTGCTGTCTTTCCCGCTGGAGCTTCAGTAGTGGGGAAGAGGAATGTGGGACCCGTTTCTCTTTCACAATGGAAGAATGCAAGGCTGGGTCTCTTGTGGGAAGAGAGAAGCCTCCAGGCAAAAAAAACAAATGGTTTTGGCTCTGGCCCATGTGAGAATGTGCAGAGCTTTCTAACAGTTTCCTAAACTCTGCAGCCCAGAGGGAGAAATCTCTGCGGATGTGCAGAGACATTTACAGAGAGCACACACACAGAGTGGCAGGGTGGGGGACGTTCAGTAAAGCATGCCTTCAAGCACCCCTTTTTACCCAACGGTATCAAGGAGCTCCATAACCAGGCCTGAGAGTGCCAAGCACCACCACAGTCTCATACAGCATACACTGAAGACGAGCAAACTCTACCCAAAAAAGCTACTCAAGGCAGCTGTGCTCCCAGGAGAGAGCTGCTTCACACCCCCCACTTTGCTCTCTCAGCAGTTAACAGTCTCCCCATGTTGTCATTTGTCCCCAGTTGGGAACAGGGATATCACAAGCAACTCTGAGAAAGCAGCCTCAAAACCCCAAAACCTCTGGGACAAGGGCTCAGGAGAGTTGCCCCCCAGCTTGCTTACAGGACCCAGCTCTCACTTCGCTTTTAGGTCCCTGGTGAACCTCTCAGTTTACTGCCCTCTGCAAATGAGATCCAATTAAAATAGCTGATAAGTCAATTGCTAAACAAAACACTTTTAAAGGAGGAAAAATAAAGTTTTAGATCCTTTCAGCAAACTGCCTTTGGAAGGGAAGGGGGTGCAGCACATGGAGCTCATCCGTTTTCAAAGGAGGCAACCCTGCACTGAAGCACTGTGGTAAAGAACAGACTCAGAAGAAATAAGCTCCAACACAGACGAAATAACGAGTCTGGCTTTTGAAAAAAGGCTACACAACTCCCTGAAATTGCTTCATCAGGGTGGCTTGAATGTCTGAGCTGCAAAAATGCACAGACACTGAAGACAGACATGACACTCATTTTCACCGCTCAGCCAGGAAAACAGAAGAAAAAACGTATTTTCAGCAACGACTGCTCATACAGCTTAGGTAGCTCAGGGTAGCGACTAAGAGAGTTAGAAGTGACAGGTGGAGGAAAGGGGATTAACTCCCTTGGCAGAGTGAGTCTTTTGGCTTGTGCAGATTGCCCACCCTTGGCGAGAGCCCACAGCACAAGCGACTCCCAGGGCTCTCCCATCGCTGTGATTTCAGGAGGAAGAAAAGGAGGAGGAAGTTACCGACAGCTCAGCAATAATAGCACAGTCTTCGTCTCGGCTGAACACCTTTCATTCAGAAAGCTCCCGTGCTTGTGGCTTTCCTCCCAAAAGCACATGTACACCCAGAAGTGAGAACACAGCCTGGACGTTGCAGAGAAACCAAGCACTGACAGCAGGGTGTCCTCCGGAGCAGCCTGCCTCCGAGCAGAGCCTCTTCCCTTCCTTCTCCTCCTGCCCCAGCAGGGAAAGGCACCCCACCCCACCCAGCTTTGGGGCTGCAGGAGCGACACTCCAAGTCGGAGCGATCCCGTCCGCCCGCCGGGCAGATCAACTCACCTCGCCACAGCCGTCTCTTCTTGCGGGGCCGAGTACACGCAGCCCATGACTGGGGCAGGGAAGAGGCAGACAAAGAGTCGCAGGGCAGCCGTGTCTGTCTGCAAGGGGAGGTGTGGGGGGACGGATCTAACTTAGCTCTGGAGCAACACGCACACAGGCCTTTCCATTCTGCTCCTCCTGGGTGTTAAAGCCAAGCGTCAGCCTTTTGTTAAGGAGAAGAGAGCGGCACAAAAGGACCCGGCATGGGTCATAGCAGGAGTGGTCCTGTCCGCTCAGATCCTCGTGGCAGGGCTTTGGAAGTTACCGAGTGGATCCGCACAGTCCTGAGAAACTGCAACATCTGGCAGCAGTGGCAGAAAGGAATTAGGAGTGGAGAATGAAACCTCCCAGGATCCTCCACAGTACACGTCCCTCTCCCATCCGCGTGGAGCAGGGGGACGGGACACAAAACCCTCCCCCAGCCTTGTTACCTTGGAAACTGTTTATATCACAGCTGCTTTTATATATATTCTTTTTTTAGGGGGGAAAAAAAAAAGTCGACGCTGTAGCTGAATGAAACGATTCCAGACACCGCGTGAGCAACGCTACGGGTAACTATGGCAGTGCCATTACGGAGGCAGCTCAAAGGAGCTTGTTCTCTTCAGGATCCTATTAAATTAAATTAGAGATGGTCTCTCTCCCCAACACACACGCAGGCAAAGAGAGCTAATCAGGCTAAGGAGTTGGAGCAATTCCTGCCACAGGAAGCCCTACAAGCACCAGCGAATGGATTTCTCTATAGCTGCAGAACAGAGATAAGCCAATTTCTGCCCCAAACAATGTTAAAGACGGGGGTGGGGGGAGAAAGGAGGGGGTGACAACTCAGCGTACCAATCGCCGTCTCGCCTGCATCTCCCCCAGCCGACAGTCTGCACAACTCCGGAGCGGGCACATGAGAAAGGAAAGAAATCTGCGATTGAGAAACACACAGAGGCGGCACAGCCGAAGAATAAAAATAAATTAGCGCATTCCCCAGCAACGGCCCCATGATGAAGCGCGGTGGCCACGGCTGCGTGGCGATCGAGCGCCGCTCTCCCTAATGACATCTGCAGAGCAGGCGGCGGGGAAGGCTGCTCCGGTGGTTTCAATTAAGTCTGAAAGTGGTCAGAACACAAGCAATCCTCAGTCAGAGGTATCCCGGCCTGCCCCACGCACGCGTGTGTTACACAACCCAGGTACAGGACGTCTTGTACGTGGCAAACCTCTGCATAAGCTGGACTCTGCCTCTTCTCTGGGGGCTTCGGGCAGGAGAACAGCTCCGCTTGGCTCTCAGGGGTCAGCAAGCACCTCAGCAGTAGCTGAGCCCAGTGACACATCGCTGGGGCAAGATCCTGGGCAATGTGGGCTGGCGGAGCCACGTGGAGTGAATCCAGCCCAGACGCCATCCAGAATGGGGTGTTTTGACTGTGCATCTGTTCCTCCACAATTAAGGGCATTTCCTTTGGAGACCCCACTGAGCTGATGTGGCTTGATCGAGGCACGCTGCTCAGCGGCAGCTCCCAAAAAACCCCAGGAAGGCACCGATGTGCCGGACCCTGTGTTCAGGTCGGAGACTCTGCTTGTGCTCTCGCAAGCAAACCCATTAAAGCAGCAGCCATCGTGATGTGTCCAAATTGCTGATCAGCACTTTCACCCTCCAGTCTTCCGCGGCTGAAGCTGAAGTTGGGAGCCAAAGCGACAGAAATGGCCACCCAATACCATCAGATAAAACAGTTCAGAACAGTTTGGCGAGTCCAGGCAGAGCTGCAGAGAACATGCTGAAGAAAAGCAACACCTCTTAAGGTCAAGGCTCTCCACTTCAGCCTGAGACAGACTTGCAAGGGCTCTCTGCCTTCACAGGTCCAGGACAGCTTCCCTGCCTGCAGACAGGTCTGCGTCTGCCTGACCGCGGACCAGCTTGCTATCTAGCCAGCCCCAGGCAGCGGCTGACAGTGTGATCCTTTATCTTGCTGATTTTCTTGTTCATCAGAAAGGAAACTCCACCCAAGACTCAAGGATGACAGGAAGGAAGGAAACCCAAGGCTGAACAAGCTTGTTTTCCCCACTCATTTCCCTCCCAGTTTCACATGTCCCATAAAATAACAGTGCAAAAGCTGCGGGAAGTTGCTGTTTCTGTCCCGGAGGATGCACGTATCACCAGCCACAGCCTTGGCTTATGGGTCCACGCTGTTCTCAGACCAGCTTACTACAACGCGCAATGGCAGAGTCAGGCTTAACGTATGGGAAAAATTACTTTAAAGCCTCCTCTTGTGCTCGTCACCTGCCTGGCTGTCACTTTTCCAAAATGCAGTTGCACACAGTGCTCCCTGCCAGCCATCTCCCATGCAGACAGAGAAGGCAGCATGGACCCCATGCAAGAAACACGGGCAAAATACCCATGAGTCAGGTCAAAGCCAAAACCTCCAGCCAGTCTCAGACGGAAGCCCACGTGCCGAGGTCCTGCAGCAGGACAAGGTGGTATCACACACCCGGGATAGTCAGCAAGCCCCTCCGCAGCATGACTTCTCTGCAAGGTCAGGACAGCCTCTGGAAGAGCTGCATGTGATGGCTGGTGTGTGGAAAGAATCACAAGGACGGTGAGCACGGGAGTTCCCTGAGTCACTCTGCACCATGCCAGGATCTAATTTCAGATTGATAGTGCCATTTCTCCAGCCAGCTTAGCACTCATTGCAATGCAGCCGTTCTCGTTACAGTCTCCAGAGGCAACCACACTCACCGACACACACAGCCCTCCCTTGCCAGGCACAAGAGGGAAAGTGTCTGACCAATTCAACAGAACAAATTCCCAACATACAGCCGAGCAGACATGGATAGCTGTGTTGCTACCAGCCTCGCACGCACAAGGTACCGCAGCCAGGGACATTTCTTCCTTTTAATCCCCTCCCAGACAGAAAACATACTTTCCATCCTCCTGCAACACCAGTGCACACAGCCTGCCTGAGGGTTTGTTCCGATTTGTGTGCTACCCTTCCCATTACCCAGAGTTTCACAACAGACCTAGTGCCCCAGGCTTGCCTTCAAGCAGAGGGCTCTGTCACCAGAGGAGGGCATTACAATCTGACCAGAGCAAGAAACCATGAGACCAAACCTGCTCCTTTTCAATTATGACCTGAATTAGAACAGAAACACTGGCTGACAAGCCCTGAAAACTGAAAGGAGCATAACCCACTATATCTACACATCACAGGTCTGAGATAACAGACCCTCAACTGCTTGCTGTGTTTGATTTAGCTTTCACACACAGGGTAAAAAGAGTATCAATCCTCTGCTGAAACACCGTGGCTTATCACCAAGCCTCCTCATCTGAAGCAGCCTATGGATAGGTCCTGCTGCAGCTTCTTTCCACAGCAGGCTGTAACACTTCAAAATGAAGGACTGAGAACTATTTCAGGGTGCTTCTTGCCAGAGCAGTACCTGCTAAGTACCATGGGAGAAAACCACTTCATGCAGGATGCCTTGCTGGTGCAACTGTATGTGTTATATCTTGAACCTACTGTGAGCAGCCAGCCGTCGCTTTGCCCCCCTCGCAGCACGGCCTCACAACCAGCCCCTTGGGACTGGGAGGCCCTACAGTGAATTTGCAGCTGGCATTACAAACCCAGAGGAATCACCTTTGTTGTGTGGTTACCTTCTGCAGAAGCTTAATACTGGAAAGCTGGGCTTAGAATGAGGCTGGCTTTCTCTCTGGGGCAAACTGCACCCACACAGGGAACAGATTCTGAGGGACTGAAGGGATTGCATACCAGCTCCTACGGTCTCTGCTGCAGCAGATTTCAAACCTCTATTTACTGCTCTTAACAATGCTCCAGAAGGAAGCAAAAGGAATGAGCTAAAAAGCCCAGCAGAAAACCGATGTTAAGTTTGGTATGTGACTGAGACAAAGAACTAAATGCACCCAGATCTCCACTAACACACCCTAAGCCCTTTGCAGAAGACAGGGTGGAACAAGGACCTCTCCCTCTCCAAATCCAGTCTCCTGCTGCTGCGGTAACCTGGCATCAAAGCCAAGCAAGTTTCACAAGAGCTGCCAAGCAGCTCATGCCCAGCAACTACCTCCCAGCTCCCCGAAACTATTTCTTCTCTTCATGGCTATGGGTAGATAAGCAGGTTTCCTATCAGAAATCTTAAGAGCAAGTCCACCTTTCTCCAGATTTATCTAAATATGACTTTTATCAGAAAAACGCAGAGAACAGCCAAAGCAATCCTTAAGAGTTTTGAAGTACAGCCAGGGGCACTGCCTTGCCTTTTTTTGCCTTGCTTGGGAAAGGCAAATTACTGATCTGGGCCACACAGTGGGGTAAGGCAGAACTGCAGCCTGGCTCTTCCTTGGGGGTTTCTGCATTGCGAGGTGAACAGCTCAGAAGAAACGCGAGGGGAGAGAAATGCACTTGGGGACTAAAGTCCCCCGGCCTGGGGACCTCCCAGAATCCAGCTGATCTTCCCACATAGCCTCCAAGGAGCCACCATAAGCAAGACTGAAAGCTACACTCAACCCTGCCTGAGAGTTGTTACTTACACTGATTGTATTTTGGGGAGGTCTGGGACTTCCTCCTTTTTCTTGCGGAAGAAGAACCAGTAAGTAAAAAGCCCAGTGATGAGCGAGATGATAAACACGTCCGTCATGCTGAAGAGAGAGTCTTGCTGTGCAGTGTTGTCAGAAGGGGAGATGGTCGGTTCCACGCCAGCATCCCCCATGGTGGTCAAAGGCACTGTAAGAAAGAAAAACAAATGAACGCCAGCAGTCACACAGTGCCATCGAAGACCAGAGCATTAAGGGCCGTTCAGAGCATGCTTTTCCACTATACGTTTACTCTTAGGAGCACAAGGCAGCCCAACAAACTCTTTCTCTAAAGACTTTGCACCACCGTGAGATCCTTTTGCGCCCCAAGGTATCTTACTGTCCCACCAACCTTCTCCCTTCCCAGTTTATCCACACTGATCCATCAGAAATTATTTCCGCTCCCCCTTCACCAGCACTGTCGGAGCAGTCCCACATTCCAGCCAGGGAGCCCAACCTGGCTCCTAACACCCCACAAAACTCAACAGGGACTCCTAGCCAGCCTTTACCTAACCCCTTACTCACCACAGAGCAGTCACCCCATAGATCTGGGGCTTTCTCCCTCCTTTCCACAAGGTAATACGATGCCCCAGACCTACCGCTGTGCTTATGAACTGCAGAGCAGATCTGTGGCATGGTGGTACTTTGAGCATCCCCCACATTAGGTCATGACAACACAAACAATGAATACTTCTCATTTACTATCCACCTCTGCATGCAGATTGGATTTCTAGTAATTACCTCTTTTTGGACCTCTGGCTTCCCAGTCCCGTCC
>NW_010557623.1:0-11587 GCF_000687285.1 Phaethon lepturus | reverse complement strand
TTCCCAGTTTAACTTCCATCTCGTTGAATTACTCCCTTCCACTTGCTGAGGCAGAGTTTAGGTCACTTGTGACTTGCCCATGGTCATACCCAGAGTCCACGGTAGCGCAAGGACTAGCGCCCAGCCCTCAAGTCCCCAACTAGTCCTATGGCCCCTGTCCTTCCCCTGGGGAGCCACCCATTGCTCCCTCCCTCCTGCTGCTCTGCCAAAGCTCTAAACTGCTCTGACCCTAGTCCAGATCGCAAGATTATCTTTCTAACGCACAAGGACACACTCTGTCCAAACAAACAGATAATTAACTCAAAACTTGATTTGTAGGGGCAAAGTGACTCTCTTCTTGTACTTGGGCATTCTGCCATCCCAGGAGACCATGGACATTTGAACTTGGACACAGAAAAGTGACTCAGAGTTGTGGGGGTGCCACCAGAGAGAAAGGACATGTCCTGTGGCTGAGCTGTGAGGGAAGAGTTAACCTGTTCAGCAAACCTGTGCCTGCCAGAGAAAAGCTCACAGACAGCATTGCTGGGGGGCTGAAAGAGAAGCAGCAAACTCCAAGTTGTGCCTGGGTGAAGTAACAAAACTGACTGAAGTTTAAGGTTATGCTAATGCATTCAGGAGCTCGGAAGAAAAGGAAAGATGATGTTTAGGGAGTGCTAACAAGGGAGACCAGGTAAGATCTTCAGCAAATAAGCACTGCTTGTTGTTACCACAGCAAGGAAAAGTCCAACTCCAGAGAACAAAAAGTACTCTGCCACAGGCCACCAGCTGTAAAAGGCAGCCCTGCAGAGTGCAGGGAGAAGTCCACAGCCACCTGGGAGCAATCGTGGGTGGGCTCCTGGGTATTTTTGCAGCCCAACCAGCTCTCAGCCCCAGGAGAAGTTTAATTCAGTGGAGAACTTGGCAAGCAACTGTACTACCAAGGGCACTAAAACACCAGTGCAAAGCTTCCCATTAGGTTCCCAGAGATGACACTAAGCAGAGGGTTGGAAGAAAAATATTAGTGATGTGACTGCAGAAAAGCAAATTCCCCATTCTTCTCCATCAGGCAGGTCACCCTGTTCCTCCCTCCCTTGCAGACAGGCTTTTCACTGATGGATCTCAGAGCCAAGCAAGAGCTGGGTGTTATTTCTGTACAACTGTAGACTAAACTGTTAGTTAAAGCCTCCACAACTGGAACACAGCTCCCAGCGGGGTCCTCCTCCTCCTCTGTGCTGGATTTCAGTAAATCAGTGAGGAGTGGGTCCAGCAACTAGCACCGAGGGAACACACCAGTAGGAGGAAAAATATTGCTGGTTTATTGCCTTCACAAGTCCCTTCCCATGGCACATAAGGCAACGACAAACCTTTGCTCAGAGGAAGCCATGAAAAAAAACAAGGCTGATAGAGATCACGCTAAGCTGGTTTTGGGCAGGAGCTGTACCCCTTCCCTTCTGGGCACCAAATCCAGTATTCACAGCAGCTGAGCCCTAGGAAAGCCTCCTTGCACAGAGCACAGCAGCATCCCTTGCACCAAACTGTGCATGGAGGAGAGTTTCAAGACATGTCTTCAGTGAGCAGCAGCCAGCCTGGTGTGGAATGCATACAGGCTGCATATGCCTGGCCCCACAGCAATTCCCCCCCAGCTCCAGATAACTCAGACGTGGATATTTGCCAGCTACCCTTACACAGGGCGAGGAGGTGAGTTCTTGGGCTAATGAGCAAGGCAAGGGCTATGTCTCCAGCAGCAATTCATTGCCATGCCCAAAGCAGCAGAGTGTCTGGCCTCCCAGAGCAGCAGGGACAAGCAGCAGCTGCAAGGAGTTTTGCTTTTTCACACCTCCAGAGGTGGTCTGCTCTCTTAAGCGGCAATGCCTTGGAAAGAGGCATCCTCAGGAAGGAAACTCCCAGGAATGCAGCATAGACAGACACAGGGGGATGAAGCCGTACTATCTCCTGGCCTTCACCACACTGCAGCTCTCCAGCACTTCAAAGGGGAACGCTCCAGCTGCAGCAGCAGCCAGACCACCCGCTCACTCCCTACACCCATAGCCAGAGGGAAGAGCAGCATTTCGGGACGCTTATGGGTCTGGTGCATGGACCAGAGTCTTGGTTTGGTCTCCCCTCTTCATTCTCAAGTCTCCATAGCATAAAGGTTATACTGACCTCTAAACCTGGCAGGAAACACAGTCATTCTCTAGTGATGACACTAGAACTGCTTTAATTTTGATGATGGGCTCCATTTGGTCCTAGACATTTAGTTATTCAAGTCCTATATCTTAGCTACAGGTTTTTATTTTTGCTCCCCGCCCTTAGGAAAAGGTCTGCTTAGATGTATCGAGAGAAAGGCAAAGGATGTGGAACTAGACCTCACACTTTTTTTAAAGGGTTGTCATAACTCAGTAACTATTTATGTAACTCACTTCACCTAGCACAAGAAGATTATTCCTCAATTTATCAGAGTCTTACCTAGTTGGCTGTAGCAATTATTTTCCAGAAGGTCACAGCAATTCATTTTCAAATACATATCCTTTTCTAACTTCCAGTGAAAAGAAACCTGACTCTTACTTGGAATTTAGCTATCCTGGAAATCATGCAGTCTCTGGAAGGACCCTGACAGAAACAGATCAAGTTTTTAAAGGGGAAAAAGAGAAGAAATTTATAATGCAGAAGTAAAAGATGCCCTGGCACCAGTTTCAAAGGTAGTTATTTTATCCCCAGTGTTTATTATATCTTCAATCAAGGTAAGACAGACTTCCATTTCCCCTTTTTTCTGTTTTGGGGGGGGGCTATGGTGTTTGTGGTGCTGGTTTTTTTTTTTTTTAAATCAGGGCTGCAGTTCCTGGATCCTTGTTTATGCACACAGTATCTGGTGTAAAGCAATCAGTCTCAGCAGAGATGTGAGGCATCTACACCACACAGAAAAGTCACAAAATTTTGAAAGATCGCAATCAAGCAATGCTATATTTTAGCACAGCTTTTCAGCCTCTGAAGATAGTTTCTAAACCTGGGCATTTACTTAATACACGGCAGCTTGCAATCATTCAAATCACCAGGGACCCTCTCTGCACATCTCCATGCTGCCAGACAGAAGCACTTCGTTCTCATATTAAAAACCGTAGTCCTACTTCTCATCCACATCTCAAGCAAAGGATTGGAAGCACCGTCAGTGCCAAGCATCCTCAAATTCCCCATGATTTCCATGTGGACTAAAGGTGCTATCACATCACAGCGTTAAAAATATTAAAATAGAAATAAAAACAGTATCACAACAAACAAGACCAGATACAGAGTGCCCTAAAAGCCAAGTGGTCAGCAACCAAAGGAGATCTATGGCAGCACTAGGAGATGGTGCAGCAGACGCCCCCAAAAGCACGCTGGAGCCCACAACTCCAACTGGCAGGCACAGCATCACGGTCATGAACGTGGCTGGGAGGTCCCCCTTTCTGCCAAATACAAGGATATTTCTGCAAATCACATTATAGTATCTTCTGGTGACCAAAAAGCCTTGTCTCTGAAGCCAAGGTGGCTCTTTGAGTTGAAGTAGCCTTTTATTTATATAATGATTGTCATGAGTTTCAAGTATTTCAGGACAATTTGGCTTCCCGGTCCCAGATCAGGACTGCAGCCTGTGACTCTTGCTCCAAAAATGAGTGACCAAGCCCTGTGCCATCATAAGCACGCTGCGACCCACGGCATCAGACCTCCTCACGTGAGAGGGAAAGGAGAAGGAAGATTGCTGACCAAGCACAGCCCCGGGCTGCTCACTGCTCCCGCCTCCAATAACCCAATCCCCAGGCTCCAGCTGATCACAGCCTGTAGCACCGAGAAGCCCCCAAGTTCAGCTCAACACAGCAGAGAGGGCTCCCCGCGATCCCGCACATCCATGCAGTGATAGGCACAAGTCCCACCATGCCCTACGGACTCTGCCTGCCCTGGCACAGGGTGGCATAGAGGCTGCACCCCCATCTCCCATGCCCATGAGCTTACTGAAACAGCCAGTTTTCCCACTGGGAACCAAGCGACAGCAGTGCCCTTTGGACACCTGCAGATAAACACAGGAGCTGCAGGCAGAAGCTCTATTTTGCAATATGTGCATGCAAAAATCTGCAACGACTGAGTCAAAGGAGGAATTGAGTGACAAACACATGCAATGCCATTCGTCACTATCTGCTCAACACTCATACCAGTGCCAGGCACCATTCAAAGGGAGCTCAGCAGGGCGTAGGCAGCCGAGCCTTCTCCAGCCCACAGCAAGGTCCAGGCTGTCTCAGCTAATTGCTAGCAAGGACAGTCTGAACTCAAACCATGCCTGCAGGAACAAGCTCTCCACACACCTCACAGCAATACCATCACACCACCAACACAAGCCCTGGAGTGCCCAGTTCCTTCATGCTAGCCACCTCGTTCACATCCAGCAAGGTCACTTACCCAAGAACTGCTTTTTGGTTTCTTGTAAATGGGAATCCACGCAAATTACCACCACATCTAACAGCAGCACACACTCAAAAAGCCACTGGTTCTTTCAGACCAGCTTTCTCCAGTTCAGTCTCCCAGTAACAGCGCTGCACCAGGGAAGGGGACAAAGGGGCACTGCTGGCAAAGCCAACTTGGCAGAGCACACTTCTTGCTCTCTGCAGCCACATGATGATGACCCTCGTGTCACTGACTCAGCACATGCATTGCATTAGTCAACAAAGCGGAAACACAGCTGTCACCATTTCTAGCACTGGAAGCTCTACGCGGCTGGGGATGTCAGCACTACCATGAGATCTGCCAGAGCCATCTTTCCAATCTAGAAGGACCAATCTGAATTCCCTAGGTGCAGGTGGGTATTCATGACCAGACCTCCCTGCCCATCACATGCCTGGTCTGCCTCAGGGATCACCCTTTCTCTTGTGCTGACCATTCTTGCCCAGGACCACGGCACAACACAGATCAGGGGTATGATCAGTCTCGAAAAGAAGCCTTAAAAAAAAAAAATCCCACGGTTTTAAGCCAAAGATCAGTTATTTCCACTGGCATCATGGCACAGCCCCAAAAGACAGCTTCAGGACAGAGGGGAGACACAGCGTGGAAATGAGCAGCCAAAGCAAATGGAAACTCCTTCTCTTTGTACAGCGCTGACCTGCAGCCCGAGCTTTAGAAATAACAGCAAAATAAATAAGAGACTAACTTAAAACACCTAGGAGGAAAAAAGAAAACCACTCAGTGGCCCTCTCACAGGTCCCGGTCCCCACAGCATCTGCAAAGCTTGTCAAGAGCTTGCACAGACAGCAGCACCGAAAGGAAGCTGTGACAAGCCCCCATCATTCCACACAGCAGTGGCAGTGGACAAGAAGGAAGAGACTTGCTTACAAACAGGAATGCAGTCTTGTCACCAGCAAAGGCTTTTCTTCTTTCACCCACTAAAGACACAAGACGGGCAGGTTGCTGACGCCTGTCAGGAAGAGGAGCCCCACGGGCACAAAGCCCACAAAGAAGGGGGAGAGGCAGCAGCACCAGCGGGAGGGCAGGGTTGTAGTGGAGATGGCATTTCTGCCCAGACTCCCATGCTCGATCTCCTCTGAATCCCACTGCAGTGAAGACTTTCCTGCATGCTAATCTGTGGTGTTAGGCCGGGAGACCCTTGGGGCACAAACACATTTTCTCTCGTTCCTCTTCAGGTATTAATCCAACCGATTAGAATAAGAAATTCTGTTTACATCAGCCTGTGTCAGTCACTGGCCTCAGCAACTCTCAAATTAGCTGTTTTTCCTTTCCCTCAGCAACTCTCAAATTAGCTGTTTTTCCTTTCCCTTTTAGTAAAAGGCGACCTGGCAAGAAAAGCAGTCCTTTCCAAAACAAAAGCAGACCATTGAAGTTGGTGCTCAGATCGAGGTTATTTAACACTGCCTTTGTCAGCCCCTGGATTAGCCATTTCTCTGTAGCATTGCCATGCAGAGATTGCATTTCCCATCAATAAGAGGCCTTTGGTCTGGTCAGCACAGTCTCCCTGCTTTGGGGTGGGCTCATCCTACAGGCAAACTCCTGGGCTCCCAGGGGCCGTGCTGGGGAAGGAGGGCACAGTGGGAAACCTCAGGGCTTCCTCACAGCATCAGCCTCGGTTCAAGTGTGCTTGCTGTGAAACAGGGCAGCCGCTGCACCCAGCGAGCCAAACGCATGCTTTCCTCATTACCGATAACGAGCAGTGATCCAGGGCTGACTTTCACCAGTGCTTGCAACAACAAGGCTGGGCTTTCACTACACATGAAGGCTCACTATGCCTAGCATTTACATATCACTTTCTTCCCACATATTTAAAAAAAACCCAGCACATCCCACAACTTCCCATTAACTACTACCAGCTACTAAAGAAGGGTGGAAAGCAGCAGAGTCTCTCTCACACAATACTGGGAAAATGCCTCTCCACAGGCCTTTTGGCACTTCCAGCAACTCAGAAACCCCAATTGAAACAGAGAACTTGGCTGCAGCAGCACCTTGAACACGGGTAAGAAACACACATGCAACTCAAAAGCTGGGGTTTTTTTTATGAAACAGAGCAAATTACTCTTGCTGTGCAAGGTCTAGACCTTGACACACCAGCTCAGATGCCAGCAGAACTTCTATTTTAGGCACGAGACAGATGCGGAGCGTGCATCAGTCAGTCTGGAGCTTGAAATACTGCATATTTGAGCTTTCACTGTCATACTTGGATTCTTTTTTTCTGGCCATTAGGTCATATTCAAGGACAGCAGAGTAGCTGTGAAAGCAAGGAAGAGAACAACAGGAGGAACAGTTTTACTGAGGCATAAAGCAACTCTACTCTACGGATATACCAAGGTGGGGCTATGCAGTAAGCCCAGTACACTAAACCAAAGGACTTAAGGCATTATCCAACACAAAAATTAATTCAAACTTGCTAAGCTGCCTTAAAAGAAAGCAACCTAGAATTACTGAATTTGAATACTTCCTTTCACCAGATAGAATCCCATCTCAACCTTTAAATGAGGATGTGAGGCATCTCACCAGCTTATGCACCCGAACACCTTCCTCCACGCAGATTAACACGAGCCAGCAGAGAAAAACAAGCATTCAGGATTACAGGATAAACAAAACCTGAGAACAGCAGGTAAATTGAACTCCATGCTAACTAACACTGCTCCCCAGCCTCCCTTCCCAGGCAGGGACAAAAATCAGTGCATCGTGCTTCAGGCATTGTTTGAAAGAGGAAGAGGGGTCTCAACACCGCCAACATTTGGGAACTGGGACAAGACTGGAGGAGTTTTAGACCACCCTTTTGCCAACTACTGTGGGCATGACTCAGTCAAACCAACTGCTCAGAAGGCTACGCTGAAAAATCTCAGGAGCAACCCTTCCCAGGCAGGGACAAAAATCAGTGCATCGTGCTTCAGGCATTGTTTGAAAGAGGAAGAGGGGTCTCAACACCGCCAACATTTGGGAACTGGGACAAGACTGGAGGAGTTTTAGACCACCCTTTTGCCAACTACTGTGGGCATGACTCAGTCAAACCAACTGCTCAGAAGGCTACGCTGAAAAATCTCAGGAGCAACCCATTCACGCTAATATTTTGCATGGTTCATGATGTTTGTTTTTAAGATCAAGAGGAGAGTATGGTATTTCTTCAGCAACCTCTTCTGCAAGTGTTGTACCCAATGCTGACATTGTTAGAAGTTCAGTGAAAAACGTCCTTCTCCAAACTGGCCGTTTGCTCACCCTGTGGTCAAGGGTTTGTGTGACAGACTGATTTTGCCTGTAGCCACTATGGGGAGAGGAGTGCTACGGATGGGGTTGGTAGCCACAGACTTTGACCTCTTCCACCGGGAAGATTTTGGACAGCAAAATCCTCTAACACTGTTCTTCATTGGGAGATTTCCTTTGAAACTAACAGCTGGGAGAGCATCACAGGGATGTGCTTAAACAGATCCTGCAAAGGTTTAAGAATTGTAAGGACCTCAGATTGGAACAGTATGTTTCGGGCACTTATTTAAAGAAAAGAAAGCACTGTTTGTGTGGAACTAGGACATTTTGTATTATAAGGTAGCTTTCCTCTGAGAATGTGGAAACATTTCAGACATTACAAGCCCGTCTCCTACATTGCTGTAAAGGAAGGAGGTGTTACTGCAAAGTCCTTATGTGACAGCAAGAGAGCTGTCCTCCAGGTCCCAAACCCAGGCTTCACATCTGGCTGCCCTACTAGAAGCGTGGCAGTCACCCTATGAACCTCCCTGCCTGCTATGGCCAAGGCAATCTGAGCTGCATTTTACTTTTTTTGAACACTTGTGAAATACAGGCAACTACCCAGGCCAGTCCTCTGCAATCACACACAACCATGTGCACCAGCAGACCCCAGAACACCAGCTCCATACCCAAAGCAGGTGCCCCCGTGCCAAAAAGGGCCACAGGATAACAGACAAATCAGGTAGGGAATAAATGGGTCAGAGGCCGAAGAGCTGATCCTAGAGTTGCAAAAACTGCAGCTCTCCAACTCCACATTCCCAGCCCAGTACGGTCAACATAAACAGGAGATACTTGAGGCAGGATTCTTCTTTCCCTTCATAACACAAGCTGCTCCTCTTACCTCAAGCAGTTATGCATACAGCCCTGTTACACAACCAGGGCTTGCACAACCCTTGCAGGCATTTTATCAGCTTGCTCCTCCAAAGCTTGGAGTTAGCTAGAACTGCAAGATGCTAGCAATGACCCGTGAAAGCAAGTCAATAGATGCATTTCACAAGCGACCATGCAGCAAGATCCAGCAAGAAGCCAGCGTCACCAAGACAAACCTACCAACTCTCTAAGCTGCTTACTAAACCATCCCAGCAGTCTTGCCCATGCACTGCCAGAGCCAGATTTTTCCAAGGAGAAAATTCAAACTCCATCTTTAACTCTGAACCTCCCTGTCTCCTACTCCATACAGCGAGAACAGAAAGGAAAATTAGTCAATAACTCTACTTTATTCTTTGCAAAGGAATAACTGGAGGCCCAGAAGTGGCTGATAACTAAGCAAGAATACTACAATAATCTGCCACTGTAGGTCAAACTCAAACACTCTTTGGATTTGTGGCCCTAGAGAAGCCATCGGAGGTACAAGCACCCCTCTTTCACTTTTTCCGGATTCCATGAGCGATCGGCAGCACACAATTGACTTGAATGTTTGCATGGAAGGAAGCAGCAAGAGATTACAAGCAGCCTGTAATTATTTGTTCTGACATATGAAATTTCAAACTCTATAAAAAAACAATCCTGGCAGAGGTGCACCTGTCACTGGAGGACTCATGACTCACTCTCAACAATATCATGTATAAAGTAATCTCATCACTCGGATCAAACGATCACATTGGGAAAGCAACTTATGCAAGTTCTATGAATTGTGTTTTTAGAGGCAGGAGAGCCCACGTCAGGAAACAGAACAAAGTTCAGTGTCAGCAGTAGCAGCTGCCCGGTGGCTTTCTTTTATACCAGAGGAAAGGGTTGGGGAGGAGATGGCAGGAGCACAGACCTGAGCAGGAAAGCCTTTTCCCTAGTCCTTCAGGACGAAGCAAACACATTATCTTGGCTGCGTTACAACAGCCAAAGGAAAGAGTAAAGATTAAATCAGATTTCGGTCCAGATACGGTTCCACGTGCTGCTACTGCTGTGGGTGAACTGGGTAAAGAAATCCTTGCTCCCTGCCTGTCAGCTCCCGCCACCAAGTGCCCTCCCCAAATCCAACTGTGCCCACAGATGGTCCACAACCCACAACTCTCAAAAGAAAGAGGTTACCTTGCACCAACAGCTCTGCAAGCAAGCGCTGATGGGGTCCGTGAGCTCCAGCACGAAGGGCGGCGAGCAGCCTCCCTCAAGACAAGGAGTTTTGGTCTTATGGCCCCGTCAAGCTCCTCCAGCTGCTTTGGAAGAAACAAAATAAAAGTTGCAGAAGGCACTTACTTGCTCAACCCTGGCTACACAGAAGGCACCACCCCAGAGATTATTGACTGAACGGGAGGCAACTGCAAAGTGATGACAAAGCAAGAGGTTTTACTCTGTAACAATTAGAGCAGGACTAATTAACAGATGGTTAAGCCAGCTGTGTGACACCACCTCCTCCTTCCTGCCCATTCTTCACCTTACTCTCTAAGCCTTTTACACTAGAGGATTAAAAGAAAGTGCTCTACTGTGTCAGGTTTTTTTTCTTCCTGTAGCATCAGCATCCTCCCTGCTTTATGGGAAAGTGTTTTGCAAATACAGATCTCATTCACCATCATATCCATGTGCAACACAGAGGACTCTCCAAATCCAGACACTCTGTGCTGTGCACACCCTATTTCAGAGCAATCAACCTGTACAAGATGCATCTGAAGGAAAACCAAGAGCTGTACCTGCACAATGTCAGGTTCTCCAGGAAGGGCTTGGCTCACCAGCCCTTCCCTGACAAACCACAAATTTCCTCACCTGCAGTGGATTCATCTGCAAGTTTGCTTTGCATGTGCACAAGCTCATCACAATTTCTCAGAGAACTACAGAAATATTGAAAGAAAGCACATTCCCTTCTACCTAGCAAAAGGGTGCATGCATCAGCGCCCCACTAAGCACAGTTCTGCTGGCAAACAACATGAAGAAATTAAATCCTGCTGCTCCTCACTACAGTCCACATGAAGCATAAAGCCCTATGGAAGGAGGGATGTCCCCACCAACACCACTTCATTTTCAGAATTTAGAAACAGAGACCTGATCCTTCCTCATACTTTAACAGCTTCTCAACTAGACATATGTTTCTGCTTTTTCTGTAAAAGTACAAACACATCTCAGTTTTCCAAACTCATTCAGATGAGGCAGAAAACCCCAGCGATTCTTCTTCTCTACATACATTCCACTAAGCATTACTGTTTCTTTTCACACTCTGAAAGCTAACCCAAATTAACCCATGGTCTAAATACTGGAGACCAAAGCACACTCCAAGCTGCACCAGCTGTGCTTACTCCTGCAAACAGGACAACTTCCTAGGAACCAGTTCCACACTGATGACTAATTCCCAACACCATAATCCAGGTGTCTTCACCCCCTCCAGCTTTAATATTCCCAAACAGGGGTTTTTCCATCATTTCCTTCAACGAGAACGTTCCCTAACAGGTAACTTCACCCTCCAAAGCAATTCCACCAGGAAAAGACAGGGATAAACAGTCCTCCAATACCACAGAAGTTTACAGAGATAGGTGGAATGACAGCAAACCAGCCCAGTGTGCAGCAAAAGTGTCAGTGAGATGCTGGGAATGACTTTCTACAGGGAAGTGCCAGAAAAATAAGTTAATTGAAGGCTTTTAACCAGCAGCAGCCTGGCCAGGGGTACATACAAGCGTGCTGCGGAAGCGAGGCAGGGCAGACATCCCCCCGAGCATTCCCTCCCTGGCCACCAGTCCCGCTGGGACCTGCCAGGAGGCTCGGTGAGGACCGGCGTGGGTGGCAGGCAAGGACCCGAGCGCTGGCTCCTGCCCTGCCTCGCACCCCCTCCTCAGCCCCACGGGGCGCTGGCAGGCCCCTGCCCCACAGCCAGGCATGACAGGTGCACACCTCCCCACACCCAAATAACAGGGGCCCACTCACCCCAGCCCCCACATCAGGGGGTGCCAGC
>NW_010557622.1:17137-19446 GCF_000687285.1 Phaethon lepturus | reverse complement strand
AAGCCTGTAGCGTTGCATAACACAGAAGTGGAGCTTTCGAACGCTGCTCAAAACTAAACCATCTGACAGTCAAGTGTATCATGCCTCAAAATCAGAGTCATGCCAAGTTTACTCACAGCAAGTATTGTACTCATTCCAGCTGGGAAGGGAGAGTGTCAGGGCTTTTCATCCTCTTTCCACCTCTGTATCGCTTCACAAAACAAAGAAAAACCAACTGTGCCCAGAACTCTCCAAGAAATCACAAGATAATCTGAAGAACTGAAAATGAAGATACTTGAGCCAGAACCACCCATTTACTGCTTGCATTGAGGAATGGGATTAACGGTGAGAAGACAGTTAGGTATCGCTGTCAGAAATGAAACAAGTCCAATGAAGCACCTTGGTCTAACCAGCTGCATCCAGAGCCCACCGAGTATTTTAAACAGGTAGTTGGAGTCGCTGCCTCCTTCCTCAAACTGGACGAGTTCTGAAAAATTATCTTGACAGCTGTTGAATCCAAACCAGATCAGAATAAAGAAAAATTAAAAAAAACCCCAACACTGGTCCCATTTTCTGCTAGAATAAAACCACTACCCAAACAGCAAAATCAGGAGAGAGTTGATGCCTCATTAGTAGGAAAATAAGCAAGTGTGTTAACAGCTGCATTTTCTGTAATCACGCAGCTGCAGCATCTGTCTCCCCCTTCTCCATCACTTGATTGCAAGTGAAATTAGAAGAAACTAGTCTGGGACTACCCGTTCAAGCACCATTTCCTTTCCAAAGCTTCACTACGGAGATGCACTCGTTCCAAGGAGACGATGCCAAAAAGCACAGAAATTTAAAGCTTTTAAAGCTCCTAATCCGTTTGGCACTTCAGTAATATACAAAGACTTATGACAACGCAATCTTCCTCTCTGTGCACAGCGCCGTTTTGTCGACTTTCAGCCCCTGTCTACTTGAAGAAGTTATATCCATTTAAATTGGCGCAGCTTATGCTATGACAACAGCCCCATAACTGTAAGTATCTGGAGGATTGGCTCCTTTCTCCCTGCTGCTTTTACAGTCGAATAATTCTCAGTGCTACAAGGAACATGTTGCATGAAGGAAGTCTCCCAGGAGCTCTCGGAAATCCGGATAAATCATGGAAGCGTCAGGTGTCCCAGGCTGAATTACCTAAATGCTGCGCGAGTCCCACGAGCAGAAGCACCGTTTCAATCCCCAACAGTTAGAAAAACTGTAATTGTTGCAGGCTGCAATTTGTCTTCCTAGGGTCCGGCCCTGATTTTTCTCTGGAGGCCTATCGAAAGCTCCATCATCCACATGCTCCAGAGAAAACTGTTTATACAGAGCTCATTAGACTGCAGAAAAAGCTTGTTTCTCTCTCTCATCAACACATCCCTAACCATTTGCCCGCACCTCCGGAAAGCCACGTGAATCCTGTATCAGAGGATGCAACCCATGCCTCCTTAGCTTCAAAAAGGCTTGGAAAAAGGGATCCGGGGCAACTCTCGCACAGTCAAGAGAGGCTCTCTGGAAGCTGTATGGGACTATGCTCTGCTCCACTCCCTGGTCCAACAGCAGTAATTACAACTTCGTTGCGAAAGCCTGCGCTCCAGCCACATAGCTGGGAGTGTTGCAGAACATGTGTGGCTGTGATAAATTACAGTGCTCAAACAACTGCAATTATAACCCGATGCGTTAAAAACAAGAGGGCTATACCTGTCTGAAAGCGACGGCAAGCTGCGAACGAGACACACTGGAGTGCAGTCCCTACCTGCACGCTGGCCGCTTGCACAAACACGAGCTAGACCTGTTCACAGCGCGGCAGAGAAGCTCCCCAGCTGATTTCTTGGGAGGGCCTGTCCTAGCTTTATCTGGTTTCAGATCTTGCCTAGTGGCAGTACTCTGAAGTGCTTTGCAGGGAAGCCAAAATTAAATTTCTCCAGCTGTTCTCACACTCTCTACAGCCGCAGCAAGCGGTGTTCACAAGGAATTAAAAAAGGGAAAAAAACCAACCAACAACAAAAAAAGAAATCCCTGCTGCACCACCGAAGCCTGACCTCAACGCGTGAGAGCCCAGTAAAGAGGAGCCTGCTCAGCATGGGGAGCAGGCGCAGCGCCCGGGGCAGAAGGCGCTCCCTGAGCCCGGGCTCTGATCTCCCTCTCTGCAGGCAGCATTTATGACCGGCACCGCGACACAGTTTGCCAGCCCTGGGGAAAGTAGCCTTTTTTGAAGCCTCAAATGCAGAAAGCGGAATGCAAAATTCCCCGGCCAAAGCCATTGGGAAAGCCGAAGGAGGCACGCTGCAGGGCAGGGAGGGCATTTTGCA
>NW_010557622.1:4869-17106 GCF_000687285.1 Phaethon lepturus | reverse complement strand
GACCCGCCCCTGCCAGCGCCAACGCTACAGCTCCCCGCTGGCAGCAGCGTGCAAGCTCAGCTACAGCAGCGGCATTGCACTGCGCAGGTATCCCACGGCTACGGGGAGGCTTAGGCTCAGACTCACACCTTTCCGCAAAAGGCAGGCACACGCTGTCGGAGAAGAGATCACGAACTGTTCAAACTTCACTTGCTGAGTAAGTTTTTTCACTTAGGAGTAAACTGCTTAATTCAACTCACATCTAGCTGAGAAAAAGCCAGCTCTTTCAATAGCAGGGGAAAGGATGACGTGCAAGTTGGGGGGGGAGTGGGAAAATGTTTCCTCAAAATTGAGGACAAGGTGCGTTGTTTGGGGGACTAATGCAACGTCTGGAAAAAGCACATTCCTTTTCAGAAAGGTTCCAGCTTTCCTTTCCCCGTTACTGAAGCTAAGAAGCCGTATCACTGTGTTACGTTTCCAGTGGAAGGCTGCCACTTAGGCTGAATATTCAGTAAATACTATAGTAAAAAAAATAAATGTGGGAAGTAATATGCAACCTCAGCAACTCAAACATCAGTCACCAAAACCAGATCAAGCTTTGCAGCCACGGCCTGTTTACATAGTAAAACCAAAGTTTCTGAATGCGAAGCCTTCACTGAACACCTACTTGTACAGCCATGACCAACGCTTGCAGAAACCACTTCCTATGGCCTCTAAGAACTAAAGGTTTCCACCCCTATAGTTACCACAAGCCTTCTGCTTGTGACCCGAACATAAAGCAGCGTTCTGCGCACCCGCGGGACATTTCGATGCTTTTGCTGTTGTTCACAGCCTTGCGAAGCCGCTTCAGGTGACAGGAGAGCTCAAGAGGCAACGGCACAGCCCAGTTTTCATACACGCTCTCCGGAGAAGAGATGCAAAAGCTGTGCTTCTCCACAAGCAAAGCCACCCTCGCCTCCCCAAAACTCCAAACCCAGGAAAAACCGGAAGCAATCCGAGATCAGGATTTGGTTCTGCCCTCTTGGTTTGCTCAGAGATGGACAAAATGATCACCTTCCCTCACTTGGAGGGAACACGTTTCTTTTGCCTTTCAACAGCTTTAAGAGGGATGCACCAGGATGCGAACAAAAAATTGAGCCATAGATGTCCTAAGGGTGATAGAGCATACAGCAACGTCTGAACAGCGTTTTACTCCTGCATTCATCTCTAGTTCTCCCTACAAGGCAGTCTCTCAGCTGCAGCAGCAGGAACCCGTGGCCACTCCAAAATTTGGGGCCAGTAGCCCCCAGCTTTCAATGTTATTCTCTAAAGACCTCTATCTGTTAGCGCACTGAGCAGTTCAGGGGCTCTGGGAAAAAATAATATGCAACCATATCATTAAAGACACAAGCAAACAAGTGTACACACAGAAAGCCAACGCCCTCCCCAAACAGAAAACACTTCTTCGCCAAAGCAAACACTGTACTTACTCCTGCAGTGCAAAGCCCACCATCAGCTTCTCGCCCCTCAAACCCAATCAGGGAGAAAAGAAATGAGAACCGTGGATAGCCAGACCCAACCATGCTGCTGCAAGGAAAGCCCAGGCAAGGCCAGGAAATCCCCAGCATTTGCAAGCGCAGGAGATGAGTACGTGGACATGGGGGTGAGAATCAGGCTTAACTTGTCTCAAGACTGACAGCTTTGAACGAAAGCACTCACGCTTAAGAGACGCTTTGACACTTGGTCTTTGCTGTATCACTCCCCAGCGAATCAGTCATTAAGATCTCTTTTTAACCAAGACAGGCAGAGGACAGAGATTAGGCAAGGCAGCACTGGAAAGGAGGGGAGGTGCACAGACCGGACCACCTGAGAAACGGGAAGGCTAAAGTTTACACAGATTTTGCAATTCTGCTGAAATATCTCAGAGAACATCAGCAGCAACTACTACTATACATAAAATACTAGATATATATCACACGTTTACAAAGAATTGCCTATTAGAACTTTAAATAGGTTCTGCATAAAGCTGCCTATGTGACAGCTACGCTAACACCACCCTGTAAGATGCCTATAAGTAGTTTGAAAAAGCAAGGCAAAAATATTTCGGGACAGCTTTGACAACCATGTTTTTAGAAGGAGCACAAGCTTTGCCAATCAACTTAATCAAGGTTTAAAAAAAACCCCAAGCCCTGCTCATCTGATTTTCCATATATGCAAAATGCAAACTAAATTCCTTCATGGCAGAAGGCTGAGTCTGGTAAAATATCAATCATATGTCACTTTGCTGAGATAGCCCTGGCACCGTTCCTGGGTATGCGGACAAGATGGAATAACAAATTATTTCCAAGACTTTATTTTGAAGAGCAAGGTGCAAGATTTTTCTATAGTAAATATTAAAGCTCTTCTATATATTGCAATCACACTCTTCCACAACCGCTTTAGGAACTTCCTCCAAGCTGCTCAGCTTAAATAATTCAAGATGCACTGCGATTTCACGTATTACACGTGCTTCTGCAAAACTGTGCTGCCTTTGGGGATTTCAAGGGCAGGTGCGTCCCTGCCAGCTCCTCTCCATTTCACGAAGCTGTCACTGCCATCCTACACCTGGATCTGGACTTCCCCTCTCCTCTCTCCGGTACGTCTCCCTCCACAAAGGTCTGCATTCACTCTCAACTTTCGACTAGAAACTGTCAGCACAGCACCCGTGAGATGCAAAGACAACATGTTATTACTCAACAAGCTCAAAAGTTGCTTCAGGGGAGAATAAAAAAAATGCAGGAAATTCAGGGAAGAGCAAGGCATTCCTTCAACATGACATTTAATGAGCCATCCTAAAATCTGACCCAAAACGCAGCTCCAAGAACTTTTTTTTCCTCCTTTAAATAATATTCATCTTATTTCCCTCACCTCAGAGCATCCCTCAAAACGGTCTGAATCCTTGCCCAGGTGCTGACTATCAGTTATCATCTCTGAGAGGAATGCAGAAGAGAGAGTGGATTTTAAAATTTAACAGACATGCATGTTTATAACCTCAACTTAAATTTACAGAAGCCTTAAACCCAGGCAGGCAAAAAAGGCTATATTAAATAACAAGTTAATGTAATATTTTTGAGGACTCCTGTGTTCTGACTCATCCCCAGCTGAAATACATTGACCAGAACTACCTCTTCAGACTAAAACTGTAATCTGAACGCATTTTCAGTTCTAGAGTAAGTACTTAAGACAGTATCATCTTTCATTTGGAAATACCTATTGTTTCTCTGCAGTTTTAAAAGTACTTTTTACTTCAACCTCAGCTGGCTCTGTACAAAGCAAGTTGTCCATAAAGCAGAACACCTTCCTGGGATTCCAAGTTTCCTCCATTATAGGTTTTGATTCCTCTTTATATTGAGTGCAACAGACATTTCAAAAGAAAATAGACTTTTTATTTCTTTATTCTCACCTTCCTACGGTCACATGAAATACCAGCATCCTCCACAGACTTCCCCAGCTGAGGACACAGGTGACAAGACGATTTACGCTGAGCAGTTTTCCATTTGAGTGCTTCAATCCCAATCCAGAATTCGAGTCAAAGAAAGCCTCTACAGAACTCCAGCATTCCCCCTGGAATCCCTGTAACCAAACACTCTTCTTCCCTCTATGTCTTATAAACCACAATGCTGCACTGAATACTAAGCGAAGCGTAAATCTGAAGCCAACTTTGCTGCATTTGAACTTACGGAATAATAGTTCAGACGCGGCTGAAACTTAAGATAGTCTCATCAAATTGGGCAGAACTTCTGCAGGTCTAGAAATGTGGTGTTCCAAGCAGGGAAGAGTAAATTATAGGACACCCATTACCATCTCAGTACCTAAAAATCATCAGGTGTCCACATAGGTTTCTTCAAGAAGCTAGCCCGCCTGAAAACATCTCGACAAAATATTTTAAAATACATATACAATTGTTTTTTTCCTTCACACAAGAAGGTAATCAACACCACACATATAGGTGTATATTCACACATCTTCTAGTGGCACAGTTACAACCAAAGTAAAACTCAAAGTCTAACTAAACTTACTGTAAAACCTTTCCTCCCTCTTTTTAATGCAAGAGCACAGTATTTACAAATGACTACAAGGTAAGTGAAAAAGTTCCTCTCAAAATTTCACAACTCAACTAGTTTAATGTATTAGGTCAGTCAAAAAAAATTTAGCACAACTGAATGGTGCCGCAACACCTTCTGATTTGCCAAAGGAGAACAAGATTCTCAATTCCTAAGGTGGTGTTAACACATTCACCCGTATGATTGAATTCCGACAAGGGGTTTTTGTCATTGTTTTGTTTTTTTAAGAGCAGGTTATTAATTGATTCTCCATGAAGGGAATTCACAGACAAGAATACGCGCTCTGGTAAGGCAGCGGGTAGAAAGGTGGAAGACAGCTGCAGACTCGGGGAGTCAATGCGGAGTGTGCGGGAAGTCCCAAGGCGCAGTCACACTCGTACAGGAAACGGATGAGATTTTAGTCTGGAACCCGAAGTTATTAATGTCTTCATCAGACCGCCCTGAACCTCCACCAGCCACCAAGTGCTTAGAGTTAATTGCTTGGCGATTACACTTTTCATTACTAAGCAATTAGCACTTGAAGGTTTTAAGTGCCCAGCACTGGCTCTTTCCAGAATTACTAGGGGTCTGGGTTAGGCTGGGGAAACCCAAGCACCACACGCGGACCATTCACCACGTCGAACACCATGGCTGCCACGCCGCTCCCGGCCCAGGCAGCGGAATCGCTCCCCTGCACAAACTTAATTTTGATAATTTAAGCCCAGGAAAGCAGAGGGACTCAAGGCCCACATTGCCAAAGGTCGCAAGCAGACCTAGAAGACCTTTTCTAGTGGCAGCAGGTCACACGATCCTGTCGTCAGAAATCTCATGAGAAAACACTCTCAAACAAGACAGTCGGACATTGTTATATGTCTCCATACAAGAGCTGTTATGTGGTATTAAAATAACAGAAACCACAAGCCAAACACAGCCAATTCAGCCACTTTCAACAACTAGAAGCCCAATGACTGGAACACCACCTCCACAAGAGCCCATTTAACTCCCATTAGAAGCTGGCCCAGCTCTTTCATCCTTTACCCATATCCTTAGAGGTATATTTAAATACACACATTTGCTCGTGCCCCAGGTTTGATCAGTCATGGCAACAAATATCATGTTTAAATAGAGCGGACAGCATTTGCAGACCCGCGCTGAAAGTGATTTGTTTTATATCCACTCATTAACTTGCATTTATCTACCTACACATGCGTGACACTATTTGGCCATTCAGAAATGGAGTGATTAAACACACTTAGCTTTCAAAGCAGTGGGTATGATAAGACGTTTGCAATAAGGTGAGCCATTTAAACTACATCACGCCAAAGTACTACTTAGATTTTGCTGCATCTTGCACAGCTGGAAGGAAAAACAGACTTAAAATATCAGGAACAATTAATAAGTTACACACTCAATCCCAAGAGCTCTGGATTGAATTACATAGGGTTTTGGTTGAAGAAGGTGCCCCGTGTCCCATGGGGGCCCTATGAGGTTATGCTCCCTCGGTTGCAGCACAGACACCCGCCTCTGCTACATGACCTTACACAGAAAGCACACCCCAAGAGTGACACATGAGCAGATCCTGCTAATGGCAGTTGTCTACAACGAGAAATATTTGGGAATCATCTATTGAACCTGCCTGGTTACTGCCACTTACTATGTCCAGTGCTCTGCCCTAGGAGCAGAGCGCTGGGTTTTGCTCCTCTATTATTCTCAGGCTGCTCCCCAGCACATCCCTGCGAGCCAGCAAGGGATATATGGCCTAAAGAAAACCTCCGTAAGGTAGACTCAAACATGGCCTTTCCCCAAACCTAATGATTCAGTGACAAAACACAATGACAGACATAGCAGGTTCCCCAGGGGCAGGCATGAGACTGTTCAATATTTTATTAGCAAGTCACAGACTCACCTGCAGGTAATATTTGGAGAGACAGGAAGCCTGTCAAAGACAAGTTATGGGTTCACATAAGATCTTGATGGACCAGAGAAACATTAAAAAAAAATGTAAAGAGCCCACCAACGGGGACAAATACACATACTTCTACACCGGACAGGCAGGAATCATCAGTCACACAAACGCACAACTGGCAGCAGCCAGCAAGGTGGCACTCTGCAGAAAGCAGCTGAGGTTTATTGAGGAGCACAAGCTGGATGAGTCAACAACATCCCACTGACATGGAAAAAACAAACATCCTCCTGGGGTAGATGCCCAGGAACGCTGCATGTCAGACGCACCATGCGCAGTGTGGAAGGAGTCCAGGCGGGAGCAGGCTCCAGCTGGCCCACGTCTTCCCATGTTGTGCGTAATACTGGACGAGCAAGGGAGCAGCGAGGGTGAAGGACTTGGAGGTGACCAGCAAGGAGAGGGCGTAGGGGCTTATGTCATGCAATTAAAAAAAAGGGTGGAGAAGAAAAGTTCGTAACATGCAAGATGGTGATATGGCATTCTCTAGGGAACGAGAGAAGGAAAGGACTTAAACTGCACTTAGGGAGATTTAAAGATCTTTTCCTACATCTTTCCTTCCGGCTGGGCTAGAAAAAGCATGAGATTGCCTAAAGAAGTCGAGCTTAAAACGGTTAGAAGAACATCTGCCAGCAATGTTTTGGTACAATTCATCCCCTGCCCCACAGCAGGCCTGACTACAACCGCTCCACGTGCCTCCTCTAAACCCACTACTGCCACAGGTACGCGGATGCGGGGGTCATACAGCTACCAAAGGCGCTTTAGAGCTTGATTGCTATTTTCACCGTTTATTTCTAAGAGCACACATGTTCAGTACTGCATCTCTCCCCAACTTCTACATCCATCTAGCGCTGCAATTTCAGGCTAACAGCACTCCTCATAGGACTGCACTAGACAAAGAGGCTAGTTAAGCCAAACAAGCGCTGCGTAACTCTACCGCGCAGCCATACCACATGCCACGCGCTACAACAGAACTGGTTCAGCTCACATAGAGCACGGGCACTTTCAGGTGCAGATAAACTCCTGAGTACCAAGAGCTACAATTTGCTTTGAGATTAAAACAGTTTTGTTGTATGACTTCCAGCTTCAGTGCAGATCCCACCTACTCAGACTTCATTAATACCTGGACATTTCGCATGCAAACGTGTGGCTCCAAGAGGGGCCCATTTAGACATCTGCTCCCTGAGCAGAGGCACCGCCTCATCCCAAGGGGAACCCAGCAACAACAAGTCTTTGAAGACTTCCATTTTCACATCAATGCAGGTCACCACGAAGCCAGTGGGAACTCCAGAGGATAAACTATCAGATCTCTGGCAAAGGAGCATAATTATGACTTCCTCTTGGGAACCACAAAGTTTTTAAACACTTCAGCCTAGTTTTATGGAAGTGTCGTGGGTGCCTCCAACTGGATTTTCAGGAAGGTCCCTTGAAGTCAGGCTGTGGCTTCAAGACATCTAAGTACATTGAGTACTGGGGACAAGAGTCCTACAACTGCTACACAAGCTGTTCTTCACAAATGAGTGCTCTGATACTTTGAAGACACCCACCGTGCTTCCTCCAGCTCTGGCTTCAAGGAGCATATATTCATAACGGGGAAGAAAAGAGCAAAACTTTTGAGGAAATCCTAGCACCGACAAGTGGAGAAATGAAAAAAAATAATCTGTATTACCCCTTGATTGTCAGCTACAGGATTTGAGAACATTGACATGTTCAGCACATGGGACAGATGGATGGGAAAGAGAAAAATGCCCTCATACATCCAAGTTACCGGCACAAAAGCACGAGGGTAGAAGATGCAAACAGTTTAGCGCTACAGACTGCAGCGGGCTGGAGTACACATAGACAAAATCCAAAGCTAGACCATTGTAAATCTGACCGGAGAGGCGATCGGAGCGATGCCTGCAGCTGCAAGAGCTGCCAGCTGAAGCAGAGCCAAAGTGGCAGCGGGAGACGCTCGCAGCTACCAGTCAAACGGCAGAACCGGTAGAGAGTTTCCAGGAGCTGCTGGACGATACAAGAAAGCTGCAGCAAGCTCTGCTTTCCCATGCTGTGCCCAGACGTGGAAGGGTAAACAGCTGATAAGGAGGTACGTGCTGCAAAGCCCCCCCTCCACTGGCCAGCAGAACCGTGGCTCCACGTAGCCTCGGCCCCAAGGACGACTTCCCAGCACCCACGGATGCCCACCTCCCCGGAGCCCGGATGCCCACCTCCCCGGAGCCAGCTTTGCTGCTGGCAGTCCAAATCTCTGGAGATTTGATCCAGAGAGGATCTGATGCTGGACAACAGCTGCAAAGAGCTTTGAGCTGTGGAGTTTCTGCCTCATACTGCAGTTACAATGCACGAGGATACAATATACCCACGCAGGATATCCCCAAGATACCAGAATTTCAGCTCCTGCTTCAGCTATTTGTCACAGTAAAACATTTTAAGCCCAAGCATGCCAGCAGCATTCTTTAAACTAAAATGACAGATAATATCCAGTTTTAGAGCTCCAAAGTGAGAACCTTGCTACTCATTTCAATAACCAAGATAAACATTTTATTTAATGGCTGTATTAACAGGCAGAAACACACTTCTCTTCAGAAAGCAAGGCTGACTTACAATTCTGGCTTCTGCAGAATTTAAACTCTCATTTAAAGACGAATTCCTCTAAAGGGGGGGGGAGGGGGGGGGAACTCTAATTTCTTCTAAACAGAAACCAAGCACAAATTCTGCCTTTGAGTCTCCAGACTGCTCTGCTGCTCCTCACCCTGCTTACAACTTTGCCACACAGCACGGGAGCATCAGCAGAGCTGAGCGATGCTTCTCAGAGCCCCGCAGACACAGATCATGCCACGAGTCCTGTCAGTTCTCTGCTGCGGTTGACACAACCCGCTGGCGGGACCCGCAAAAGGTAACGGACACCAACAAACCTACGCAGCCTTATGCTTACGGGCTTCCTTTCATACCTCTGAAAGGCTAAGCGTGCTTGAGCTGGTAAGTGTCTGGAAATTCTCACGCCTTGGGTAAAAGATGAGCTCTCACGGCTGCGCAGCACCTTCCGTTGGTCTGAGCAATCAGAAGCAAATACCCGAATAATCATCCGGTTTCCTGCTCCTCGGGCAATGCATATCACTACTAACGCCCTCCAAAACAGTGCAAAAATACACCAGTGTGCAGCACTAAGATGCTTTGTTGCTCTTTTAACATGACCAGGACACTGATCTCTAATTTACCTAAACACTATTTTTTTTGGGGGGGGTGGGGGTGGGTGGGTGAGTGTCTAAACATACATACAAAGACTCCTTTAGGTAGGACTGGGAGAAAGCATTTGCAGCTTGCTTTGTTCAGCTGAGGGGCTGGACAGCTTTTTACACGGCTGCATGAGTTTTCCAGCCTACTAAAAAGGAAAGAAAATGAGGACCACACTACACAAAACCATCATCTATATGGGAAAGCGTAAAGCTCTAAGAGCTGGAATGAGACCTCAGGGGCAGCACCTGAATCCGCTTCCCTTTTTTAATTTTTAAATTGACTATGTTTCATTTACACAGGCTCCTCCAAGAGGAACCAGCTGACCTTCAAGTACTCCAAACACTGCTCTATACAGGGTTATTAGAGCTAACTAGGTTTAAGTACCGCAAAGTAAAAATGCCGCTGTTGCGCTTGCTTCCCTGCCCCTCCATGGTCCACTCCTCACCACTGCCGCTGCCGGTCTCCTTGGAAACATATGCAAGCTTAAATTGGATTGCCATTCACTTAGCGGACAGATGGAGTTTGGAACAGCCCAGTGCCTGAAATTCAAGGCCGAGTCTTGGGATCTGTCGTGTTATCAGTACAAAAAAAAGTGCCCCCCCCCAAGCTCCCAAACCCCCCAAACTTTGTGGAAAGGTTAAGGATCACCTAATTAATCAGTAATGAGCTTCGAGGTGGAATCTCAGGCAAGGTCAGCGATTACCCATTGTGCTTGCATGAAAGCATCGGACTAAGCATGCGACAACATTTTTGTTTGGAGGGAAGGATTTAATTTTTGTTAAGCGCCGAGAAAACAGAGGAGTTCTTAAGCTCATTAGTGGTTTCAGGCAGGACAAGAGATGCAAATCACACGTATGCTGAGCGCAGACAAGAGCCTTTCGCAGGTAGCGATGCACCATCCGCACTGTAATTATGCTCCTCGCACCAAAACCTTCGGCACTAGCCTGAAGTTATTCCTAATGACTGATGCTGACCCGCAGCCCCCGCTCAGAGCTGCGGTCTCCTCCTTCCCGACACCAAGAGGGGCAGGTTTTTTATCACACCTTTATAGCCCCAGAGGTGTCAGAACCGCCATTTCAGCAAAGCCGGTAATTTATTCTGAAGTGGGAATTATTCCCTGGCTCTTCTTCCGCTATATGGGAAGAAACAGTACTGGCAAGAGACAAAAATGGCCTTTTTTTTTTTTTTTTTTTGAAGGCTGGCTAAACTGCTTTCCCAATCCCGCTGGCTGTCCTCTCTAACAGGATTTGAAAGGATTCACCTCTCCGCAACCAGAATGCAAGAAGGACAGTAGAAATCCCAAATAACTACATTCCTAAGAGATCTTTCATGAAATCCAGCATCTAAGAAAGGGAGAGCCAAGATGACAGGGCTCTCATGAGGAAAAAGGGGAGCAGACAGAAGTCATTACATATTCTGGCTCGCCAGGCGCTCCGCCCAGCCCGTGCTCGGTTATTGTACGTACCGTCTCCAGATAATGAGGGCTGCGTGAGAGAGTTGGGGTTACTAACTTATTCTTTAGGGCACAAACCCCTGAAACGCCTGGTTCACTTCTGTTGCTTGTGCAATTTGCTGAGGTCTAAGGAACTTCCAGTTTGGGATTTACCTGTCCAAGTCATCAGGATTTTCATACCTGTTCTGCCACCTGGCGTTTAGCCAGGATTTTAAGAAAAATCTCCTCTTCTCTGTCTATGCCTGATTATAGCTGCCAAATCCTTTTCCTTTGCTTTCTCGCTCACCTTTGGAGAGAGCTGCTCTGTCTCCTTACTCTGAAACCACCTCCAACCTTGCTTTCTTGAACTGATTTTGACTAAGCTAGACAAACAAAGAAACAAAACCAAACATGCCTCTTGCATGTGTTTTTCAGTTTTTTTAAATTTGAAAAAAAACAAAACAAAACAACCCCTGCTGCCCACTAGTTTCCTTCACAAGCCTGCGCTTTCCTCCTCCTTCCAAATCTTCCACGTTTATTAATTTGGGATTATTGCAGCTTTTTTTTTTCCTCACTGCCTGCATTGCCCCGGTGCTTCTCCACCCTCCCTCAGCAGAGGAAGATGCCTCAATGCCCCTCTCCGCCCCCCTCCCCTCAAATCCTTTTCCTTTTTATGGTATTCCCAAACCTAAATCAGCAAGAATGCGCTCAATCTGCCAACTGCCCTAATACTTACAGCAAACGATCACGTAACACCGTCGCTCTCGCAAAGCGTCGAGCCCCCTCCATTTTAGGGTCTAGTTAAAACGCTCTTTAGTTTAAGGAACTTCCCCGATGAGGATTCGGCGTGAGAGGGTGCTTGCCGGCTCGGGCGGTACCCGCCTGCGCTGCGAGCGGCGTGCCGCTGCTGCTCGGCCGCGCTCCCCGCAGCTGCACCTTCTCCCTTCCAGCCTGCAAAAGTCAACTCGACCATCTTTTCCTCGCGTGCCTGTAACTCCCCATTTCTTTTCTTCGCTGCCAATTTAAGCCTATTCCAGGTATTCTGCAGGCACTTGAAGATACAATGAAGGCGAGCGGCAGCGGATAATGCTGTTCTGCGTGAAGGCAGGCTAAAGCTTGCTATTTTCAGTGCTCTGCACAGGCCACGGCCAGGAACAATAGAAGGCCATGCACGGTGTACGTCTGAAGCAGCACAGTTCAGCGATGCCCACGGATCTCGATGCTTCTCTAGCACTCTGATTTTATTTAAAGAATGATAATTCAGAGACCGAAAAAATGAGCTGCCAGCAAAGCGGTTTTATTCAAATCAACGCTAGAAATAAAAAGGAGGCATCTTCCTAAGAGCATCATAAATAATTAGAAATATTGATACACATGCAGGCACTAAGAGCCAAGATCTTTTATTAAAAAAAATAATCAAGCCTGCTGAGCTGGGCAAGCTGTATAGTTTCAGAGCTGAGCACGAGACAGCCCTTCAAAAAACTGCCTGAAGAACAATGGGTGCCAGCAAGCTCTCCTGTGATGTGGCTTACAAAGCAGGGGGGGGGGGGGGGTGTGGCATAAAAATTGGA
>NW_010557622.1:283-4842 GCF_000687285.1 Phaethon lepturus | reverse complement strand
TGTGGAATAAAAATTGTAATTTTCTTGTTTAGTCACACCTTTGTTCAAAAGAACTGGGACAGGAGGAATACAGCAACCAGGAGCTCTGAACTGAAACATCGTCTTATTCCTGAACATGACACATTTAACATAAATCCCACGTCCTTCAATGCCAAAACCACTCCAGTTGAGCCACGCAGGAGCCCACCTGCTTCACGCGCCATTTCCCGAAGCGCTCGCATGCACGACACACAGGGTAGCACCCAGGTCGGCAGCATGTTACCGCAGGAAGAAGAGCCCACCCAGGCTGCGTTCCGCTCCCTTCCGCAGGGGAAGGGGACAGCCACAACACGCACGCATCCCGAAGCCTCCCTGCTCTCAGCCGCTCTCCAGCACCAGCACGCCGGCCGCGCCGCCCCACCGCGGCGCCCAACATGCCGACGAGACGAGCTGACACCCTGCCGATGCCACGAGACTTTTTCGTCACGGTGCTTGGCCGCACGTGTTACAGTAAACACCTCTTGAAAGCCTGTACCGCAAGTCTCTGAACGCGCTGGGAAACTTAAACGGCAAAGGAAGGAGAATTACAAGAATGACTGAAAGCAGCCCTCCGCAAGAATTCAACCAAGCATCTTTAATGGAGATGCACCTATAATCCAGGTCACGATTTTTTAGAAAAAGGTGATAAAAGCAGCATTCCCAGCCACGCCACCCACAGAAAGCATAGACATAAGGCCCTGAGGACGCTATGCTCTGCGAGCTCGTGTGAGCCGACACACATTCCTTCCCCATCTTAATAGGTGTTTATTTGCTATACTCCACTGCTAATGGCACAGCTCAGACACCAAGCGCGACTGCTCAGTGCCGCCGGACTTACGGCCCGTTACGCTGCATATTCCCACATTTTTTCACTGCCCAAGGAAAGACACATTCAGGTCCCCATTGCCGAGAGGCCGTTTAACGCCTGTCTAAGCGGCGAGCAGGCTCATGCCTAGGAGGACCCAGACAAAGATCAGAAGCGTCTCTCGTCTTATTTTTGACTGGCCTGGCATTAATAACCACACACCCTTTATGTAAGATTTCATGAAATTCAATGTATATCAATGACGAGCTGAATATGGGAAAAATAACTGCTTCTCCAGACAAGTTATCCTCATTTTCAGCTGTGTTTCACCAGAACCAGAGAGCAGCACTGCCATCCCTAGTTGAGGGGCTTCCACTAGGATTTAACTGGAAATATTCTTTGGAAATTATATTACTGTAATATTGATAGTTCAGAGATTTTAGGAAGGGGTTCAGGTTGCTTACTTCACTCAGCTGACTGCACTTTTCAGACCTCGCCAGCTCTCCATACTCACTCCTATTTTGTATGGATTTTCACCCACATTGCAAGAGAAGAAATAACATCTAACAGATGAATTAAATTCCAGTGGCACAAATATTGACAAGGGACAGAGAACAGGTCCAAAGTGAATTCATTTTAAATCAGATTTATATTTATTCTTCTTAATGACATCCTTTGGCTTAACTTTTTTTAATAACATCAGTCCCTCATTTCGCTTTACAGCAAGATAAAGATTGCCATGGTTCTGTTCTTTGAATGGAAGATTTACTTTTTTTTTTTTACTCTCACATGAAATATCACTGCAACTCTACTTTATTCTACTTTTTTTATAATAAAGCTTCATGCTAGAATATCAAGTCTGGACAGTAACTGGATAAAGGCCTATTGCATTGTCCCGCAGAATGACAGTTCTTTCTGCCTTAAATGTAACACTACTGGTATTCTTTCCAAGTGCGTTTTCCCCATTTAAAGAATACTGGCTGCCAGCACGGGGACCACAAGTGCGAAAGCTTAGAGGGTTAAATCATAACGGTCTTGCTACAGATAACTCATTCACTCAGAGTAGCAATCTGGCCATGAATTTTAATATTTTTTGTCATTAAAAAACATGCCTTTGGTCCAAATGAAAGAGGAGATTGCTGCGCTGGACAGCTCTGAGCATTTCTGAAGAAAGCCTTCCTGTCCCAAAGTCATCATGCTGAAGCAAGAGGCACAATCCCTCCTGGGCACTGTCTACAAAGCATCCCCCTTTTTCTCCCCTTACATGCAGTTTGCACCCAGAAGCTACAAACACTCCCCAGCCTTCACACTTAGAGGAAATATCTTCAGGTAAGACAAATCTGCAGCTGGAAATACAACCAGTTCACCTGCAGCTCACCTATAACCTGCCTGTAAACAGGCACGCAAACACATCGTGAGGTGAAGCAGAAGACCAAACCAGACAGTGGGAAAGCCCTCCGGCTTCGGAGGAAAGCCTCTGGGACTCTCTGACTTCCCCAGCTATCGCATACACGGCTACCCTAGCCCGTGACACCCTAAGGCACAAAGCATGCAGCTTGGGTTTAAGCTATTTTTAGTTTTATGACTTCTTTGGGGTGTGTATTTTTTCGGTTTTTGTATTTCCCAGTTAACTGAACGGCCGTTTCATGTATTATTAACAATATGATAGCTGTGACTTAATTAGTTCGGCTGGTTGGGCACAAAGCAGGGGTTCTTCCCATCGTCACTTCCATGGGGTGTATCGCCATGCTTAACCGAGTATAATTAGATGGGGCAAAAAAAGCCCCACGCAGCTCCTTTTGGATGCAATATCTGCACATCTGAGCATACCTTCCTATTTTTGCAGCACCAGATATAATCATTCATTCAGTTTCTCATGATCTGAGCTTAATGCCAAAGAGCAAGCATGCCTTTGCCTACCACTGCTAATTATTTTTCAACTGTTTACTTTGGATAGATTTGCTAAGGGCTTATTTTCAGTGCTGCAGTAGTACTAGAAAAGCATTTGCTGAAGGGCGTGTTTCCCCAAAATAATCACCAAGCACTGTCTAAAGCCGATATCCACAGACTGTACCAGCACACATGTCCTGCAGTCCGTACAGCCCCCGAGTCACGCAGGAGCAATTAACACCATCACAGCAAACAAGGTTAGCTTGTATCTTCTGCTCAGAAAGAGTAAAAAACCCCAAATAAATAATGAGGCTGTCAGACAGGTGATGCAGGCAGCTGGCAAGGACAGAGCACCAACATCAGACTAATTGATATCGTTGGATGAGAAACCCTCAGCGGCTTCTGAAATAACAACATTTCTGCTATGGGACCAAGGTTGTGACTGTTTTTCCCCCAAATGCTCCATTTCTAAGCGGCATTACATTGTTCTGTGCAATTGTCACTGTCAACCCACAGCAAACAGGGCATCCAGAAAGGATCCACTCTCACCAAGTTGAGGGAATTATTTTCACCCACTGGTTTGGCATTTTCCAGCTGATTTTACACCTATAAGTGATGCTACGCTTCACCGTGGTAGCAATTCTGTTCTGCTCGAGAACAGCAGTTGGAAAGCCTATGCTGCTGCTCCATTTAAAATGCTGCACTGAATTCATTAGGAAAACAAACAGAAATCAATGTTTAAATCCAAAATGTCCTGTTAAACCAGACTAACACACAGTTTCCTATCGCAAGCAAATATTTAGACAGTTCCAGCTGAAGCTTGAGAATGATTCAGGTAGCCAAGGACCTGACAAACGTGAAAGATGGTTTGGGATGAATATGTTAGCAGAATATTTCTGTTAAAGCGATCAGCAGCGTGCTGGTATTTAAATCACATTAAGATTTCAAAAGCATCAGTCTATCATACAGTTCGTGTCACCCTACCTCTCACAACTGTAACGACTGGAAGCCTTAAAATTAAAAACCCGAGACCCCAGAACACGGTCCTGCAACGGCAGCACCAAAGATGACACAGAGCCCGCCAGTCTGGAGCGAGCGCTTTCTAACTGCAGCAAACTGATGGACAGATCAATTAACCAGACCAGCAAAAGCCCAGAAAAGCCTTTTGCTTTGAGGTTCGCCTGCTCCTGACAATGATGACTTCAGATGGAGAGTAAGCACAAGGGGCAGCTGTATTCTTTAAAACAAAACAAAACCAGAACCTCTTTCAGATAAGCACTCGTGGAAAGGGGGCAGGAGGGGGAAGAGAGGAGGCAAATAGAAGAGATCCCAAATGCTCATGTTTTTCAAGTTTTTGCAGCTCTGTTTTTGAAAGAGAGGGGGTCCCCGTGCCAGGGCGGGGAGAGCGACAGTGAGGTGCGGGCACCCCTGCGTCAGCGGCTGTCTCTCGAGCGGCAGCCCAGGGAGCACTTGCTAGTCTGCCGAGATCTGCCCAGTCACATGTGCTGGCTCCTGCGCCTTGTAGAAGCAGCTGGAAAAGAGGGAGCCAGCGAAGCTGCCTCCATTAGGAGCGACCGCTACACAAAAGGAGAAGAGGAAACAAGCTCTCAGCCACCAACAGGAAAAGAGAGATGTCCAGGGCCCCGGGAAGCGCACGGCAAGTGCAGCCGAGGCAGGCCGGGGGGTTAAAACATGATGAAGATTAAAACTCCACTGCCGTCCGCCGAAGAGGCTTGATGCCACCTGCGCCCAGGTGGATACGCCGCTCCCAGCACGCGCAGTGTCGCCGGTACCGTACGGCGCACAATGAGAAAGTTGACGAACTTGCCCGGTCAATTAGCGGCTG
>NW_010557622.1:0-203 GCF_000687285.1 Phaethon lepturus | reverse complement strand
AACCCGTTTTTCCTCCCGGCTCCCGCCCCAAAATCCCCTCCTCTGCCCCCGCAGGGGCCGGTGCGGCGGAGAGCGGCTCTGCCAACCCACGTCTCGGCCGGTTCTCCTCAGAAATCGCCTCAAACCCGGCGATGTCGAGATCGGCTTCTCGCTGCACGCACGCCCCCCGGGGTGATAAGCCCCCACCGAGCCCGCACCGGTTC
>NW_010557621.1:0-7285 GCF_000687285.1 Phaethon lepturus | reverse complement strand
GACCCACCGCTGCCCTCCTCGCCTCCCGGAGCCCCCGTCTGCCCCTTCTCCCCGGCGGCCAGGCCCCCTTGCCTCTCATCTCTACCCTTGCATTCGGCTTTTATTCCCTCACTCTCCTCTTCTGCTTCTTTTATGGGCGGCTGCTTGGCCCATTATCATCTGGTCATCAGCGGCTGCCTGAATTAACCCCTTCTTTGCTGGACATGGCCCGTAAACACCACTATGAAATGTAAACTTGCTTCTACTTCCTTCACGGGCACGTCTGCGTACAGATACGAAGCTTTCCAAAACTTGCTGAAGACTATTTTCTGATCCAAGAATGCCTGTAATTTTTTTCCTGATATTCATGTGGGAACTACTATATAAGCTTGTACTCATTTCTGATGCACAGCACTTTACACTTACCAGTGCTTACTGAGTTGCTTTTTACATGGTATGGAACTCACCAATACATGTTTGCTTTTTTTCATTTTTTTTTTCAACAGATTTTTCTATCATTTGGTCTCCAATTTCTTCCCTGTGACAAAAAAAACTTTTCACTAAACTGTAAATCCTGTTTCTGTTTCCTTGTTTTAGAAGCAGCAATACTATTTTTTAATAAACTGGATTTTATCATATCTCCTGTTTACATTTCTAATTCTTCTGGGCCTACTGATGTCAATAAACACCTTCTATTTAGGATTATTTACAAATACTTGTGAAAATGATATTCAGATATTTTGCAAGGGAGGGTGAAAGCAATATAAAAATTGCTAAATGCAATCCCTGCATAATTTCAGTCCCCTTTCTACATGGTCTACCAAACAGACTGGAGAGTAAGTGATGGCTTTCAGATTGCAACGGAGCTGAACTGCTGTTCATACATTTCATCAAGAAATGCATCTTCTTTCAGTGAAGCAAATATGTAGTTCCCTTAGCAATTGTTAAATTGGAGGTTTTATTGTACTGCAGGAAAATCTGTGCTCTGTAATAATTTCATGTCAGGAAACGCAGCTGAAAAAGGAACCCAGGAAAAGCGGTGATGTATCAGGTCCAGATGCGGCACAGATGTGCGGCTTGGCACCAGGACAGAACCAGAGGATGCAGCGATCCATCAGCCTTGCACTTTGCTGCATTTTTCAGCAAGTTACTTCACTTTGTCGTAGTTTCTCTGTCTGTGAAGACAGAGATGATGTGCCAGCAGTCCTTTGTTTACCACTTTGAGATTCTGCCATAGAAAGTACTATGTAGGAGAATAGTCTCGCTATTAATAATTAATAAATCACAAGTAATTATTCATTATCTATTTAATGCAGTTTAATATAGTCTAACTGCATTTGTAGCTATTAGTAAGTTATTGTAAGTTATTGCAAGTTGTTGTAAGTTATTATTTGCAAAGAAATGTATTTATTAGGAACAGGGCAGCACTATGATTTTGTTATCATCATCAATATGACTATTATTTGGTGGACAACACAGTGTGTATTTTCTGTTCATCATTTCACAGTATTTTTGTATTCTGACACCTTTCCTTACGATGTTGATTTAATTTACATCTGGGCAATGGTGCTAAACCTGCACGTAAGGTCTACAGGATGGGCACCGACTCAGGGAGTGCATTACCACGGTCTTCATTAGTTAGTTAGAGAGTTGCTCTCACAGTAGGTTCTCAAAAAGTAATCAAGGTGGTTAAAAGGAAAATATGGGGTAGTGTCACACCCAAGTCCCTTGTAAACCCTTTTTTCTTCTCCAGGAACACAATTCCAGCTTCCAAATGCAGAAGAAGGAATGGCAGAGGTTTGGGCAGTTGCACTGCTGCTGCAATTTTTCACCCACATGATATCATATGAATGTGATAATATCATACGATATCATATGATATCATGAGAAAGCTTTTTCTGTTTAACATTGAATAACAAGGCCGGTAACCTGTGCCTCACTGAGAAACAGCCAAGTGGTAAAAACAAAGTGTTAACTTCTGACTACAACTCTAAAACAAGCATAGCCTTATTTGTGAAATATTTCTTTGAAATGTATTGTGTTGAGAAATTTATTCTCCAGGGTAGCTCGATTTGCCACTGAAAGTGTGTGGTCATCTATAACAGACTTTTCAGAACACCTTAAGCAAGAATTCTTTTAACACTAAAAGACTGCAGTTTTGGGGATGTGAAAATTACAATCCATCTTAGAAACAAATGTCATTACAGTTTATTGTAAGCTAAAAGCAAAACTAGAAGAAAATAACATAGAATGATATTTTGAAATTTTTCTAAAGAAAAAATGCAACAAATTATAGGGAGTCTTTTATGTAACCAAATATAAAATAACAATACTTTAGTGCTCCATCTATGAAAATTTTAAAGAATTTTCTAAAGGTGGGTGGGCAATTGTAATTACCTACCTTTTAAACAGAGAATAAAAACTTCAGTGCTTGATCTTTCCAGAACTGGAACCTTGGACCATAGAGCAGAAAGGAACATTCTCCTTTTATAAAAAAATATATTTTTCTCTGGCAAAACAACAGCTTGCAAATGTATTTTGGGGGTTTAACTGACAGAGATAAAGGCCAAAGTATGTAAAAAAACCCATATTCCTATATATTCTAAAATGTAAAATAATTCTGATATTCACAGAGTTTCGCAGAATCTGATTTATACAAGTGCTAAGTCAATAAAACATGTTTGTAACTAGATAGCTGGCAAAAAACTTGCAGGACTTGGGATGGCAAAGAGGACATATCTAGTTACTAGAGCGCTGGGATTTGTAAAATGGAACAATAAAATACTTGTCGTTCATGAAATTTTCCTTTTCAAAACAGGAGTGCAAACAGTAATTGTATACTGTGTGAGCCACACAGTTGATGCTGTTAAGGACATGTGGTAATCACCAGCAATTTTTTCTTCCTGTAAGAAGCTTTAATTTATTAAATTTACTAGTTTGTTTTGTTGAGTAGAGTCTTTCTGATGGTATAACTATAATTATCTTTCACTGAATACACACAGAAAAGTCTTTTAAAAGCCTGTTTCATTTAGAAACTATAAAATGAATTTCTCTGTCAGATATAGGCGACACCGGATTCTCAGCTGCTATCCAAAGCTGCCGTTCCTCCGACCTTCTGAGTTTAATAACGCACTGAAGAGATCCTTTGGTGAAGTGCTTCATCCAGCCAAAGCTAGGCAAACTCGCTGGGACACTGGCCACACGTCAAAAATGACGTCTTTCTGCTCTTGCTTCTCCCTACCTTCTCCCGCCACTGGCACAGGGAAGGGTCGGGAACTTTACCAGCAGGAAAAGTGACTTTTCTTCATGATAACTCTTTTTCATGAAACAAGGCCACCTTCTGAACATTTTGCAGTTTTCCAAATAGACTCGTTGGTATTTTAGCTGTATCCTTGGGAGACCCATCTTCTGCAAGGGCCAAGCAGCGGAGGGCAGGCAGGGACCAGAAACCTTGCTGGGGAGAGTCAAGCCACAGCACCCTGCTGCCAGGAGGTGAAACGGTAGCTTAGTCACCTGTTGAGGATCAATGGCTTCTGATGGTGGCAGTGAGAAATGAGAGGGATTTCCCACTGACTTCTTGCTTTCTCAAAATGAAACAGCAGCTGGCATTGCAGTAAGCAAGAAGCTGAAAACTGCTAGGAGAGAGAAACAGAATTATTTCTGTCTTAGGAATTCTTACATTTCAAAAACATATCTTTCACCCTTGCATTTAGACCATTTTCAAACAGCTATTTTCTTCATACTTTTCCCCCCCCCCTCATTTTGACAGTATTGCCAAAGTCTGACAGAGGCAGGAAGCAGATTATTTTAGATTTGATTGTATTTTTTTTCAAACTCATATCCTAAGTTTCAGAGAACATCCACCCTCATAACTCCCATTGATCTTTAACAGCCATTCTGGGTTCTCTGCACCTCAAAAAAAACCCCAGGTATTAAAGCCCTTGCCATATGCAGAATACATGTACATCAACACAATGGAAGAACTTCACAAAGGCTGCGCGTCCAGCCTCCTGCTGCTGTGAAATGCCGGGAGCAGTGCTGTTCGTGCAAACAGATTTGACTCAAGACAGTCCCTGTGAGAGGAGGACAAGGATGCGAGCAGCAGCCCGGCGGCAGGCATCACTGCTAGAAGGCGCTTGTTGCGACCGCAGTGATGCACACAAAGCAGGAGAGTCCCTGCACAACAAAACACCGGTTTGTATAGTTTTTTCCATCCTATGTCATCTTGCTTCCTCCCACTCTTCCTCCTTCATACTGACACGTGAGTGTTGATTTTCTCATACCATTCCTGAGCTTTCCCCATGCTGCACCCAACAGCCTCAGTCTCCCTCCCTTGGCCCCCCGCCCCGTCCTTCATCCTGCTTTATGACTAGGAAGCTCCAAACTGCTCCCACCCTCACCGCTATCCGCGGCTCGTTTCCCAAGCTTCAGCTCATTCCCACATCCCTACCCAGCCTCTCACACCTCTCCCTTTTTTTTTTCTCTCACAGCCCACCTTTCCTGTCTCTCGCTCCTGAAACTTCCTTTCTCTTCCCTTCCCTGTGAAACCTGAGTCTCTTTTCCCTTGAGGCTTTGAGTGGGACTACTCCTTCCATTGCTGTTCGTTTCCAGTGAAAAGAGCGCTGGGAGCAGAGAGACGTGTCAACCTTTGCTCTGGCCCAGAGCAGCCAGGAACACTCATTATAAAGAAGGTAATTTTTTACTCCAGCCTGAATTGCTCCAAATTGCCAGATTTTTATTTATGGATATAGGCAAATTATGGGTTTTCCATTAGTCTTGTTCTTAGGAAGGACTGAACCATTTTGGCTTGAATTGCCCAATGAATAAATCCTGTCAGCTGGCATGGAAGACTTCACTCCTCCTGTAAATAAAAGCAAAGCATCACATTGCATTACAGGCAATGATACGAGTGCTACAGACACATATATAAACTGAACTCCAAAACCAGTCAAGAATTTCTTAGGAAAACAACACAGGGAACATTTTTTAAGAAATACATCCTCCTCTTTGACTTTCAGGCCAGGAAGCTGCTATAAAGGGCTATTATATTGGAAGTATTTGAAAGCACACTGCTTAAGAATAAAAAAAACTGTTGAAAAAAATTATCATCTTCACTGGGAGTATTTTGGATCTCTGTGGTGAGTGATCTCTGTCACTTGTTGGTGCAGGCATTGCCATTCATAGAGCTTCCTGAGACTGAAAGGAAGCTTACCTACCTTGATTCAAAAAACAGCTGGGCAGCAGTCCCCAGGCACTTCGTCAGCCCTTCCATCCTGCTCCAGCTTCCCATTTTCCCTCTACATCACAGGCAGATTTCCAAGGGCTACTGGCTCCTCTTGTTTCTGCCCTGAAGCTCATCCACAAGTCAGAAGTTTATAAAGCCTTGCAGTTAAGATTTATCACCAGGGAATTATTCTGTGCAACTCTGAACCCATGACATTATTTTCTGTTTAGGTCATTAGTCTAAATCCATCTCTGGTTACTGGTTGATTTTTTAAATATTTATTCTTTTTTGGATTCCTGTGCCCTCCATGGCCTGCTATCTTGAGCTGTTGAGATGAATAGTTGCTAATAGTAAAAAAGAGAAGTCATCTCCGAGCATATTTTTAGCTACTTGAATCAAACCATTTTAGGTCCATGACTTTCTGAGATGCATCTCACTCTGTCCCCACCACCTTCCACCAACCCTCAGGCAGCTGAATGTCATGAACACATGCTCAGAATTGGATCCTTAAAGGTTATATGAGCCACACTACATGTCTGTTCCTGCTGGATGCTCCCCAACGCTGTTGTCTATTCTCTGTTCAACTGTTCTCAATCCATATTCTCCAAGGCAGCCAGACCTAGCTAATGGTATTGAACACTGAAGTGACACCATGGAAGTAGTATTATAAATGTGCGTAATACCAAGCAATATCGAAATGATTAGCCATTGATATTAGTGTGATAATCTCAGCACTAGTCTAGCACTTCTCTGCACAGCCTGGCTTGGATTGATCTCCAAGGAAAGCTCTAAGGGACTTCTACACCGTAACCTGCAGGATTCCTTGTCTACACTGATGACCACAGTACTTCTGCTATGAAAATTATTGCAGTCTGCTTCACAAACATCTGCATCTGCACCTGTCTGGTTTCTCTGCTGCCATCATTTTAGCCTCATATTATTCCTTCTTCTTGCAGCTCCACCTCCCCTACCATGAACCAGCAGTACCTGTCTGTCCCCTTGTGGTCATATGCCTGACATAGGCTTGCTATTTCATAGGATCCCCTTAGGTTGACCAAAACCCTTCTGCTCTTTCTGCTCCCCATGGAAGAGCATATTTACCACTCTCACCCCAGGAGTTCCAGAAAACCACCTAAAAGGGGTATGAAGTATCTTCAAGCGTCTGCAGCAGTCTAGAAGACCTCGCAGTCTTACACAAGCAAGTGAACTGTATCTTGTTGTCTGCTGAACTCCACGCAGTGCTGCAAAGGCCCGACCACACCTGGCTAGAGGCGAGGTGCACGGCGCGGGAGGAGGCTGCCGGCACTGAGGGACAGAAAGTGGCAGCAGAGCAAGAGCGTGGACGCATTTCTCCAGCAGCCCAACACAACCCGGCCGACACTGGAGCTCCTGGCAGGGGACTGACTTGAAACTTTGCTGGATGAAGAACAGGGCTGGCCACGGAGATTTCGCTGCAGATAAGAGATCTGTGAAAGACCAAGGTGAGAAAGATATTGTTAACGACAGCAAATTTAATGGAGCACATGGAGGCTAAGAAAAAACAACAAATGACTCCAAAGAAAGGTCTGAGAGTTGTCTGCTAGTATTGTATTTCTGCTTGTCCTTTGGGATGCCTGTTTGGTTAATTGTGAGTTTCTGCGCACCCCTAAGGGCAAGAAGCCAGCCAGGGTGGCTGCTCATATCAATTTATACTGCTACTTTATAATTTATACTGCGTATTTTTACACTGTTGTTGCAGTATGAAGGGTACGCAGAAGCAGCATTTCGAAATACTCGTCTTAGTGCTTCTTATTTCTTCACTATGCCAGCCTGAGCCCGACAGGAGCCTGGCCATCCACCAAAGGGCAGGTTTCAGACTGCAGACACTCCCTGTGGGGACCAGAGGCGGCCCTTCGGCCTGCCCAGCCTCACAGCCCCATCTGCAGGGCTTTCCCCACCGCCCTGCCACGGCCCGCAGAGGCGCTGTGCCCGTGCTCTCCCTCGCCGCACGGAAACAGGGCCAGGCGGAGAAAGGGCTGAGTCGGCCCTGCGGGCGTGTCGCTGCCTTCACAGCAGCGCCGGGGAAGGTCTTCCCGCACCCCG
>NW_010557620.1:0-10961 GCF_000687285.1 Phaethon lepturus | reverse complement strand
TATATATATATGTATTTTAGAAGAGCTGATTAATTATCAATTCATCAGAGGGAGCTAATAAATGGAAACTGGATACTGATGAATTAGGCTACTAAAATATTCAGCTGTATAAATAATGGCAGAAATACAGATAAAGTCACTGAAATTAACACTCTTGTGGGGGGGGATAATCACACTGCTATCATGAGGTTTTCTCTGTCACATTCCTAGCTCGGGGCTGGGAGGGGGGATCTTTCTCGTAACAACAATAAAAAAAAAAGAGGAGTGAATGAATGAAAGGAAAAGGCAGGCTGAACTGTAACTTACCCTTACAAGATCACAAAGAAAAAATTAAGCTGAAACAAGCGAACTGCTGGACCATTTACTGCGAGTAATCCAATTGCAAAAAACCCTATTCCCCATAGAGGATTTTCACTAAAATCCTACAACAGGGACATTTAACCAGATTAGGTACCAGCAAAGATAAAGAGGCTGGTATTAGATGATGAATGGATTAGAGTCAGGTTTCATTTCAGAATGTGTCTTCATTTCCTTTTATTACTTTAAGTAAGGAACAACTTGCATTAACATCAAGTAAAAGGAATTACATTAAAATAAAGCAGTGATACCACGGCAGCCCCCGATAGCGCCGCTGCCGTTCGGGGTCTGCCAGCACTCTCCTGCTTGCCCTCCTGTCCAAGGACAGCTCTGACCCCCACCGCTCGCTCCCCAGCACCCCCAAACACACGCGCCCTCGCCACACTGCTTTACACAAGTTATTATCTGATCTCGGTTCCAATGCTCCGAGCTTCCCTTAAAAGCATTTCAAAAGTAATTCAGTTATTCTTTCAGAATGAGTTTCTAGGCCGGGGGGAAGGAAGAGGCAAGACAGATTGAGAGCTAGGAGGAAAAGACACGTCAGTCTTTGCCCAAACAAACAATAAGTCCCTCATCATGCTTTGGTCAAGACACAGCAGAGCTTCACCTTCAGCTCTTCCAGCCTCCCCCACTCCCAGCCATATGTAGGTATTTGGCTCACGCTTTTGAAAAAAGTGTGCACCCGGGAGAAGCAAGCCAAAGAGCAGTGCTTATGCTTCCCACAACCTGTACCATGTTTTTTTGCAGCCTTTAGACGGAACGATTCCCCTCCAGTAACACACGTGTGGCGCAGGAGAGTCCCACATCAAGGGGCCACCACACAGCACGGCGCGTGGTCATGACAGCCAATGCTATGAATTACAGCACGTTGTGTTGGCTGGCCTCTAGGTCAGGTCTTCTGCCAGCTGTACAACTAAAGACAACTTTTGGCCACACAGATCCGTAACCGTTTCACATCAGACGAGCTATGGGGATTCAGTCCCTTAATTCAAAAAGGCAAAGGAGATGCTTTAACCCAAAACCTATTCTCTTCCAAGTGAACCAACCTACGCAGTCCAAAAGTAACTGAAAGGTTTGACAAGGGCTTCATGTAACAAGTCATTTGACAAGGGCTTCATGTAACAAGTCGTATTACACACCATGCAAATTAGCAACAACACATGACATTATATGCCAAATGACCACTTGATCTGGTTCACAAAAACCAGTCATTCCTAATAAGAGGGATTTTTGCTGGCCAAGAATTGTGTGAACTTTTGCCGTTAGGTGACCCACAGTGTGGCTGGTAGCTACTGCAGCTCTGTGCTCTCCCTACTCTTATCTTCACATCATTGCACAAAACCCTCACCCTGGCCCTGAAACGCACTGAGGGTTGTCTTCCATGGAGAGCCTACTTTCACAGAAACTGGAACTGGTTAGTTAAAAAAATAAGTAAGTGACAAAATCATATCAAAGGGTCAGACTTAAGCCGACAAACAAGAAACAACACGTGAGCGGAAAGCTGGACTTACATACCTGTATCACCCAGAGCCAGATATACCATAGGAGGTTACATGTAGTAACTGTAGGAAACTACTGCCTACTGCTTTGATATACCAAGCACCCCCCCCAATATCTCCATAAAAAGGCATGAGTGCTAAATTGTTATGTATTTTACTTAACACCTCTCAGAGAAAAATAAAAAGCAAAAGGGAAAAAAAATTAAAGTCAACAACCACGAGTTTGAACCTTCGTCTACAAACTTCTCCCTAGGTAAGTCATTTTTATTTGGGTAACTGCCCTGCAGTCAAACACACAATTCATATAAAGGTACTGGCTGTAACGGTAGGATACTTTTTTGCCACTCGGATGATGCTAGGGCAGAGGTGTGGGGAGAATATACTGGGGGAAAAAGGGAAACTGCCATCTACATGCTCAAAAATATGCTCTCCGGGAGAGAGGTGTGTGATCCACTGCCCCTGCGAAGCAGTCCGCATCTGTGTCACTACCCCGGGCTAGGTCTGTATTGTCTTTTGCACTGTTTATCACATGCTGCGAGAAGGGACCATAATTGCACTCAGAAGAGCATGCGCAATTTGCAAGCCAAGCTTATAATGCATAATATGCTAAATAAGCTGCTCTCTAAAAGCAGCGTTCCTTAGAGTTAACTAAGCTTCCTTGGAAAAGAGAAAAAGAAGGGACTAGCTGGAAAAGAGCAGGATTAATCCTGCACATGCATCTTCCTTTGAAGTCAATGGGAGCTCTGCCTGAATAACAAGTGTGGTCCTAACCCCATCCACTGGCAATGAAAGGTAAACCACAGAAGCCATCAAGAGGATATACCTATTAGATGACCTTAGCCATCCCCCTGCAAAAGGCCCTTCTCCAATATACATTCGCCAGCACTTTATCAAGGGTACTTTTAAGCTAAAAGACATTGTGAGGTGCAGGAATTCCTCTGGCAACTTGCAGAACTCCATTTATGGCTGTGTCAGGCACGGAAAGGGGAGCTGCGCTGGTACGCACAGATTAGCATCGGGGCATGCGGTAATAGGACGGGCACAAGTGGAGACTTCTAGAGAGAAATCCCAGCATCTACAAAGTACCAAGTCATCTGCTGATAAATCACTCCTCTCCACTGAAAGCTGGGGTCTCATACACTGGGTTAGAGGGCACAGTAAAGAATTGCAAAAAAACAAGAGAAGTTTGCTTTTCTTGATAACCCCCGCCTGAAGCAAACCAGAGGAAATTGTCCCCATAGGGACTCAACTACTAAATCTCTCTATATGAATTTGAAATGCTTCTGGGAGCGCTTAAACACAGATGACTTTAAACAACAATGGAGCTCTGAAATGAAAAATAAAACAAACAAAAAACACAACAAATTTTGGACTGATATATGTTTGAGAGGGTTACTGAGATCCATTTAGCCCAAGTTCTGATAGGTGCCTTTAGGGAACAAAAAAAAAATACCTGAACTTCAGATTTAAACTGCAGGGGATTGTGTCTATAAATTGCTGTGTATTAGTCTTTGTTGCGTGGTAAGGACGTTTCATTAACAGGATGAAAGATGCTTCTATGCGTATACAGCCCAATTTAACACACCCCACTGATGAATACTCCCCATTTACTGAAGAAGTTCATACATGCTGTATAAATCAATAGTTCCTACGTCGCTGAAAGCAATGTAAGACTTGCACAAGATGAAACATTGTATTGTTGAACACACAAAGAGAAACCAACCTTTATATAGGAAGAGTTCGTTACTGCGATTTCTGTTTGCAAATTCATAGCTTGTTTGGCTTTGGTAATAAAAACATGGTATCAACGCAAAGTCAGAGAAAAACATGCCAGAGAGGCCGGAGGATTTGTCCTTGCCAGGACAATGTGATGTTAGTAAAAGCAGGTCTGAAAAAAAAGCCACCCAGGCTGAAAGCAAGCCATCGTGCCATTGCAGCACCGAAGCGGCCAAACCCTTCGGCCTCAGACGAATGGCCAGCGGCGGGAGACTCCGCTCCACCACGTCGCCGGCCGAGCAGCCAAGGGCAGAGCCGGGGGATGCTCCTGCCCCAGCACAGCCCGAAACCCTGGCTGCCGCCGGCACAGCTCCCGCGGCCACAGCCAGGGAGGGATCCCCTTCCCCGACCCGGGGCGACCTTTTAACTGTACTTTAAAGCCTCAAGTCCTGCTCGCCAGGCAGGGCTGGGCTGCCGCCCGCCCCAGCGGGGAATGTGGCAAGGGAGAGACTGATTGGGCACTTGCACCCCGGACCCCCAGGGCACCCTCCCCTTCCTCCACTACGAGTAGTGCAGAAGGCATGAGAGCTCGCCATTCACCTTAAAACCTATTAAATCAACAGACACTGAAAACAAATGGAGTTAGAGCTCCGCCTGTCTTTTTTGCCAGGTCCTCCTCTTCCCCGTTTCCCCATTGCTTTCCCTTTCTGATGGAGAAAGATGGGCCCTGAAAGTGCCTTTATGAGCCTAATACAATAAAACAAAAGCAGCACAGAAGAGGGTTTGTCAGCCTTTTCCCCTCCTCCAGGGTGGATGCAGAAGGTCAACAGTGGTCTTGAATTAGCAGGCCCTCCTGGAGCTGCTCCCTGGGCTTAGCAAAAGGTACCATTCAATACCAGTTCACATTAAAAAACAGGTTTATAACTTGTCTCCCTGTATTTTCCAGCCGATGCTATTTCAGTTATGCTATGGCCAGTGAAATGCTAACAGATGTTCCTGAGCTGCTTCTGCAGCTCCGAAGATGCTCATAAGAGGAGAGTTCCTTTATCTCTCCTTGGTTCTGCCTGGGAATGACACCCCCCCCCCCATCAGAAAACTCAGTTGCAAGAAAAGGCAAACCCCAAAATATTGCTGCAAATATTAGAACATTATTCTGTTTCCAGCCAGGGTCACCAACACCCAAAGCAGAGCACCCATCAGTAAGCACCACTCCAGCCCTGGGGATCACCCACACATCAGCAGCCGCTCTGGAGTGGCACCCCACACTTCAATGAGGAAATTGCAAACCATTCAGGTTAACTGAGAAGCTAAAGCTCACCAAACCTGTCAGCTATGTGTAACTCGGTCCTCACCCCCTTCCCAAGCATAAAAATTAAATGTCAGTGATGATGCATTTCCTGAAAAAATCAAAGATTTAATTTTACCCAGCTCTGTTCAGCTAGTGGAGCTTTATTTTTTTAAGGATGCTTTCACACCTGACTAAGCATTTTCTCCTGAAAACTACTTCCCCTTGCTCCATCGTGGCTGATACAGTGGCCTGAGCCCTTTCACAGTTTAATGTAGCTGATTTCTGCCGAAGGTCCTGCCCTAAGCTAACTGCCCATTGTAGCGGGAGACAAGGCCTCCATTGATAATCACAATTCACCCTGCTAAAAAAAGGGCTCATTTTCTTCTTTCACACAAATGATGACAGGAGCACTGACAACCATGTGCTGGGACAATACGCCCCCCCCCCCACCCCCCGGCGAAAGAGCTTGGGGAAAAAAAAACCCCAACACAACAACCACCCCCCCAGTGCCCTCCCCTTAATAAATAATAATAAAAAAAAAGGGACGGACACACACACAGAGTTTTGTATCCTTCTCCTTCTGCCGCCTCCCCCCCGACCACTTCCCTGGCCAGCGAGCGCCTACCTGCTCCTGCAAGAACTGCCGGCTTTCCAAAAAAAAAACCTGTGCCCTATTAGCAATCTCTCAGACAAAACAACAAAATCAGCTTCCTGGCTTTAAGTGTCCAGCAAATCATTCAAGAAAAGAATCGTTTTCTTCTCCCCCCACCCCGCTTTAACTACGACCAAGTGTCCCCTGCATACTGGAGCACTAAGCCACTGTGCTTGACATCCTCAGCATCCTCCCTGCAAGGGAGCGAAGGTGCTGAGGGGAGGGGGCGGGGAAGTGGGGGTTTAAGATGTTCAGGAAATTTCCACTTAATTTCGCCAAAAGGCAATTTATGTGAAATCATCTGGTGACAATTAGCACGCGCCAAATCCTCTAGCGTAAAAGGGAAAGAACTGGGGCTTAGCTATCTAATTGCTGCCTATTAGTTCTTAAGCAGGAGAATTGAAAACACTAGTAGTAGAACATTAGCATTGTGTGCTCACACTTGGCTTTCAAAGCTGTTGTGGACTGTAATCTTACTGCTGCAGTATCTGGGGTGGTTTTTGGGGTTTTTTTAAGTTAAAAAAAAAAAGGAAACTTGAGGTTTTAAATACAAGTTAATTGCTGCATCTTTGGACCACGTGGTGCTACTCTCAGGTCAGGTCAGACCCAGACAAGCACCTGCTTAGACACAGCTGTATGTTTTGAGATCCTTTAGCATCACTTGGAATTACATTGATGCCAGTTAGATTTTACCTCATTCACTGTCTAAATGCTTTATCGGTAAAGAGAAAGCAGTCTGCTGCATCTGCTCTGCCTGATCCTGGCATACGGATTTGGACGCCAGAGCTACCCCAGCCTTTAGCCCAGAAACTGTGGCCTGCAAGTATCCAGCCAAGCCTTACACCGTATCTTAAAATTACAGGTGATTTGATCAACAGGTGATTTTCCCTGTAGGAAGAGGACAGGGTAGTACTTAGGCTCTCAAGCTCCAGGCACCGAAGTGCCCAGATCTATTTCTTCCATCACAAAAGGAGAGACACAGTTTCTTCCCCAACATGACAAATACTCGACGCTTTCTTCGCATACTTTAGTTAATTACTAGACAGATACTATCTCTGTAGAGCAGGCAAGCCTCTGTTCATGTCTAACAAGGCAAAAAGCAGAAAGACTTGGCATACATTAGGCTAAAACCAAAAACCACTGTTCTCTTAAAGCAGTACCAGTACAAGGTGTGCTGGATACACAACCGCTAAGCAAAGCGACTGGTGAAACCTAAGCAGGTCTTCAGGAAACGGTCCTGAACATAAAGGGGGTGGGAAAGGGGAGAGATTCAGAGCAGTAATGCAAGCACAAGAATTCAGAAAAGATGGGAAGAAAGGAGAAGTGAATATAAGCAAAAGGGTGCTTATAATTGCCCCGAGAGACCTTAATTGTTATGTGCTTTGTATGAATACTTAGTAATGCATTTTTGTTTACTGCCTAGCATTCTCTAAAATGCCACATTTTAAACAGTTTTAATTCTTGCATATAAATCGCGTATTTCAGCACTAGACAGACATATACTGTAAGAGAAATAGCTCCATGCTGATTTTGTTCTGGTATGTGACTTGTCTGTACAGCAAGAACTTGAATGTGAGGCTGTTAAAAAACTGCAAGAAATGAAAAAAAAATGAGCATGCATGCCTTTACCCACTTGCATTTGGAAATTTCAGTAATAACAGCATTATTAAAAAACTAACATGCATATACATGCCTTAAGATACGATGCCAAGTTTTCAGCACAGCTTTTTAAAATGCAGTATTCACAACTTACAGCGGACTGTGCTCAATACCAATACACAGTATATGTAGCAAACGTGTATTAGATAGCGTAACAAATAACAAAGCTCTAGAAAAAGATTTCATTTTTTAATACGCTAAAAAACATTACACACTGCCACAAAACATTTGAGTGATGAAATTAAGGAAGTCTGGATCTATTAGTTCTTGAATAAATTCAACAGTTACCCTAAAAACATGACGTTGAATGCACATCAGAATTGAAACACCTTGCAAATATTTTAAAAGAAACACACACATTTATACAACACTGTCGGGCCTTTTGCCCCACGTCCCAGTAAAAAGAATTCCTCTAAAATGCTTACGAGATCTCATCACCAGCCACGTAAAACCTGCGTGTGCAACAACACGCAGTGAAAGAAGAAACCTAAGTAACTGTCCTTTTAGATTAATTAATTTAGATGAATTCTGTAGAATTTTAGCCCTTGTTTTGTACAAGAAAAGGCAAACACATCAACTAAGCTACTCAGGCAAATGTATCACAGAGTACTGAAGTGATAGAAATTCTCCTCCTGGACTGAGTGACTCTCGAAGCAAGCTTGGCAGAGGTAGAAAAGAAAACAGCAGATTCCCACAAAACGTCTGGTGAAAATGCGATGCTTTCTAAAATTCTTAAACACATTCCTATTTTCTGTGTATAAACATGGGCACTGTACAGAACTGGCTGAGAGGTGGCTTTACTTTCTGTAACATAAACAGGAGAAAAAAAGTCTCATGGACTTCTAATAACAAACACAGAACCAGTGTGTCAAAACACATGTTATCTCATATTTATCAACATTCAGTATTATTTTTCACATTCCTCTATCAGTGGGTGAACTAATTTTCATGTAGCGTCCCTAAAATTTTCATCTTTTACATTACAGCTGAGCTTTCTGAAGAATTCAGAAAATTTAACTGTCAACCAAACATAGGATCAAAAGCACCCAATTAAAAACTACTACATACTATTTTTAATAATTAAAAAAAAGGAGAAAAACTCTCATTTTGTGTATGACACGAGTTAAACCATTCCATCTCCAAACCCCCTTAACTGTAACATAAGTGCCCTGCTAAAAACCAACTTTTTCTCCTTTAAAAAAAAGACCAAAACCCAAACATTTTTACCTTCATGGTTTCAGAGTTAAGGAAATATCGTACTGAACTGAAGAAAGCTTTGAAGTGGCCCCCTCCACCCCAAAGGAGAAAAAGAAAAGAAAAGCTAGTGATGTCATGGTCACTGTGTGAATGTGTGACTGCGGATGTAACACACCGCTAATACACGCGCGCACACTTCTCCCTCGCTGGTAACCATTGTTCAGCATCCAGAAATCAGTCCCTGAAACCTGCTCTACACCAGGCTCTGAAACACCGCCCGCCTCCCCCAAACACACCCCGATCCCACCCTGGGTGCACAGGGGAAAATCTCTTCCCCCCTCTTCCTGTAAACCAAACCCCAAAATCAGGCGGAGGGAAGGGCAAAGAGGAGGAGTGCGATAACTCTGCCCCGCTGCACCATTGTGTCGCGACAAAACGGCGCTCTGCCGCTCGCTCCCCACCACTGCCGCAAAATTAAAGTGTCATCGAAAAGTCGCGCTTCCCCCTATTAAAAAAGACGATTACCATAAAATAAATAAATAAAACCAACATCGCTAACAAAGGTCACAGCTGGAGATGCTTGCTTGATTTCTCCCCCCCGCTTTTTTTTTTTTTTAATGCCACACAGGAGGAAAGAAAAGAAGAGGGAGAGAGGGGGAGAGGGAGAAAAGTCACATCAGAAGTTCAATGGTCAAGGCGGAAAGCACGCACGCAGAAAGTGCTACTCACCCAGCAATTCAAATTGAGATGCCAGCAGCCGAGCTGCTGGAAGAGAGAGAACCCAGAGGCAAGCGCTCCTCCTTTACTACTCAAATCTTCCATTCCCACTAAAATTGCATCCCTCGGGTACATAACAGCTTTGTCTTTCCTTCCCTTAACCTCAAAAACTTTTTTCTTTACTGTCTAGATGCCAATTGTGCTGGCTTTGTATTATTTTCCTTGCAGCTTTTCACTCTCTCTTTTTCTTTCCCTGCTCCCCCCCTTCACTTAAAGTACTGGAAAAGCTGTCTTAAAAGATCAAGATGTCTCCAGTTTTTTGGCCTGGTGTTTTCTGAATGCTCAAAATCCACTGTCATGTTGGCTGTGAAAAGTGTCTTATTTCTAAATTGTCGGCTGCAGTTATCAAAATTTAGAGAAGCCTCCTCTCTTTTCCAAGATAGCACTTTACCATCACCCTTCCAGGGAGCGAGGAAAAGACTTCCCTTTTTCCCCCCCCCCCCCCCCCCCACGCAGGTATGTCTGCTCAGAAGAGCTAAAAAGCAGTTACCTTGGAAATCAATGACAACGCTACTACAACCCAGGTTGCACAGGTATTACTAAGTGCAGCAAGGAAACGCCGGCCAGCCGTGAGGGAGCATGATCAGTTAAGTGTGGCAAGCAGTCACTTTATCTGCAAGATTGTCAAATCCCTCAAAACAAATTTCTTAGGGGGAGAGCTGTAAGGAAAGTATATTTTCTTGTCATTATAACACTGAGGTGACATTTGGCAGACCTCTACCATTAGCTCTGTCTCTCCCCCCCCCCCCCCTCCCCCCGCTTTTCCTTTAGTATTTAGTATTTCTGTAAACCACTGACCCCACTGTAAAAGCGACGCGAGAGGAGCTTCGAGCTCGCTAACGCTACGGTGCCCTGGCTATCGTATTTTCCCAACCTGCTCCTACGTGAGAATAAACTGGGGTACCCAGAGAGCATCGCTGAGCTGAGCCAGGGTGAAGCCTTCTCCCCTGCGAGAGGGGCGAAACACCCACTTCCTAAATCTGAGCCGGGTATCGAGGGCAAACCGCAGCACCCAAGTCCGCCAAGAGTCGTCCTGTCTTGTCTCTTTAACTTCTCCCTTCCCCTGAAGTTGCAAAGTAGTTACTCTGCAACAGAGACGAAAGCCACAAAGGGTGGTTTAACGGGAAGGAATTAGGAAACCGCGGCCGTGTTCTTCCCCTCCTCACTTTCTAAGTGAGTTTGTTAATGCTGAGGGACGCTGCACGCAGGAAGAGCTATGGCCATGTGGGACGGACGCTGCCACAGATGAGGCGCTGAGGGAGACCAGTTGCAAACACTTGTCTTCCCTGCACACATCTGGGTGACTCACGAGAACCAGCTTGTCCTCTCTCGCCCCCAAAGAACGAAACAACAGGACTAAATAAATATGGCAAAACATTAAAACTCTGCTTCAAACAGGGGAGACCCTCGAGTGGTTCCAGCATCGCTTTTTAAGCGGCAGTTTAATCTGCGATGGGCTGCGGGCTAAACAAAAAAGAAAAACACAAAACAAAAAGCGAACTGGCACCCAGGAGGGGGTAAAAAATAAAAGGTAATTCGGGGCGGATGAAGCAAGCCGGGGGAGATCTGTGCGTTTTCTGTGCGGCCGAGCCCCGTCCTCCTCTCCCCGCACTGCTCTGGCCTTCGCCTGCGAGGTGTCAGCCAGCAATCTTTAAGGCCCTTAATACCAAAACAAAACCTCGCGACTTCCCTTTACACGGCAATAACAAAAGCAACGAGGCTCCAGCCTGACAAGTAAAAAGCCCCAACAACGCGGCGGCTAATTGCCTTCCCTCCCTCCATTCACGGCAGCCCCCGCACTCCCGCGGCCGCCTTT
>NW_010557619.1:5713-5972 GCF_000687285.1 Phaethon lepturus | reverse complement strand
GCTCTTCCCGGCAGGTTTGGAGCTGTGGCACCACTGGGGAGAGGAGCTTGACCTCTGCCTTGTTCAGACAGAGCAAGGTGGCATCGCCTCGTGGGTGACACCCACCACGGAAAGGCTTTGACTGTGTTTTTCCACCCCTCGAGGTTTCCTCATATCATGCAGGTGCTTGCGCAGCCGGTAGCAGTCTCGGGCACCCTTGGCAAACCCCGGCTGCCCGTACTGTGGCTTGGGCGCCGGATGGCAACCAGCTGGCGTGGCA
>NW_010557619.1:4910-5587 GCF_000687285.1 Phaethon lepturus | reverse complement strand
AAATGGCTTTTCATGCCATAATCTTTTGTAATAACGCACCAGGGGGAAGAAAGACGATAAACAATGTCTCCTGTGTGAGCTAGCCAGCTGCTTCCTAAAATAAAGCACTCCTCTCTGCCATCAGCTGCCCCGGCTCAGGCACAAGTGCAGGCATGGCTGCACGACACTGGAGCCACATCCCCCACGGGAGCACGTGTTCCTGCAGCTCCCGGCACAGCCCCATGGGCCGGTGGGAATCTGCAGAATGCAACTGGGGGGCCCAGAAATGAGCAATTAATTCTGTCCGCTCTCGGGAGCGGGCTGCGAGCCACCAAAGGGCTCGGCACCCCCAGGCACCAGCAACATGCGTGCCGCTTGGCGAAGGCACGCGGCAAAGCTGCTCCCGCCTGCGCCCCGCGCCGGCAGCAATTCAAGCCAATGCGGGAAGCGCGGCGGGTTGCGAGGTGGCTGAGCACATAACTCCCCAGCTTTATTTAGACCTGGGTGCCGGCAGGAGCCCGGTCCTCACTGGGGCTCTGGAGGAGAGGGCAGGAAGCTCTGAGCGCTCCTGGTTCGTCATCACTTGGGCTGAGCCCTTGCTGGCAGGGAATGAGTAAGCTCCTGCTGGTAAACCTGACCTCCTGGGCATCATTTTGAGAGCAGCACTAACTTCTCTGCTGCTGGGGAAGGCGTTGGGG
>NW_010557619.1:0-4879 GCF_000687285.1 Phaethon lepturus | reverse complement strand
GTGGGCCGCCCCGCCCCGCCCGGCGGCTGCGCAGCCACAGGTGAGTTTACCAGTGCAGGTGTCCAGAGGTGCCTGGCTCCCTGTGCTGGTGCCTTTGCACCCACTGGTCAGGGACGGCGGCTTTTCTGCCCCATGGCCATGGGGGTTCCCTTGAACAGTGCTTGCTCCCTGCCACAGGATGGGGACAGCTTGTCTGTTAATCCTCCCCCATGTCACTGAGTGTCCCCAGAGGACTGTCTGACCTACAGTGCCATATCGCACACACTCTCCCACCCCGTGCTGGCCTCCCATCAGCTCCGTTCCCAAAGGATCATGGTCACCAGCTTGCACAACACTTTCATTTCCCTGTTATTGCTCAGTCTCTTCTTTTTTTTTTGCTTTTACAGCCAAACACATAACTATACCCATGCACGCACGCATGTACCTATCCTCCCCAACAACTCCCAGCAGAGGTTGACCCCGGCAGCTCGTGCTTGCTGCCCCCTCGCCTCCCCTCTCCACGGCTGCTACCATGGGGTTTGAGCTCTGCACTTGGCATTGGGTCCACCTGGGCAGGGGAAACCTGGCTGCGAAAGGCTGACACAAGTGACGCAGAGGCGGTGACACGTTTTCGTAGGGGATGCAGTCGTGGGGGGAGGACCCACATGTGGAGGAGCTGCAGCATCTGCCCAGCTGTGCAGCCTGGCTTCACCTTATCCTGTTGGCTCTGGTGATAAACCCACGCCTTCCAAGTGGGTGTTTGCTTGGATCGACCATGGTGCGGGCTAGGGCTGGTGATTTCCTGCCGTCCAAACCCGGAGCTGCCCCAGGCCCTGGTCACCGCCACCTCTTGGCTCTCACCACTTTCTGCCGCAGCTCCAGGGGCTGCCAGATGGAGAGCGGCCAAGGGAAAACCCCGGCTGCCGGTGTGCAAAATCTTCCCTTGCACTAGGCGACCCGCACTGCAAACCAGCACCGTGCTGCGGGATGTGCGGAGGGTACCGCGGCCCGGCAGGGCGGGTGCACGGTCGGGAGGAGGGGGACACCGGTGTGCCCGGTGCAGGGCCATGCACGGGCTGACTCGGGCACCTCCTGCAAGAGGTGGGATTATGATTCTCCACACAAGCGTACATGGGGCCAAATCCTTTCCCGGCTGAGTCAGAGGGGATGGAGCAGCAGCGGGGGCAGATGCCCATCCCAGGCACAAGCCCTGATCTGAATTCACCCAGTGCTGATCTGAATTCACCAGGTATTTACCCAAATTCCTCCTGCCGGTGACTCAGCCTCCTCCTCCCTCCTCTGCAGTGCCGGCCACAGCTCACCACCCGACCGAGCAGTGGGAGGAAACCGCCCCAGGAGCAGCGGGATGGGCCCCGAGCAGGGAGAGGCATGGGATTGCCAGGAGGATCTGACACATATAATTTCCCTGTTGCCCGACGAGGGAACATGGCATTGAGCCCTGCCAGGAAGGCCCAGCGCTCCCAGGATGGCATCCTCTGTGCATGGTGGCTGCTGGGGCAGCCCGTGCTGCCGAAGCCACCACCTTTCTAGGGGACATCAGCCCAGCAGGCAACCTGATGTCTCACTGCAGCTGAGTGCCCATGCGTGTTGGAGTGAAAAAGGGAAGGTCTGGGGCAGTGAGGAAGGGACAGTGTTGATCTAAAGGTCTTTTCCGTAATGGTTCTCCCCTTACTGGCTAATCCTTTGCTGGCAACAGGGACATTTTGGGCACTGGGTTGCAAAATGGCTTTCCCTTTATCCTCAGACCTGAGGATACAGGGTTTGGGCAACGTGTCCCATGCACCATTCTGGCAGTGATGTGGGTGGGAGAAGTGCCTGTGCTGCCCTCATTTTGGATGGACACAGCCTCATCAGCCATACGACCCACTGAGATGGGTTTTGTTGGAGCTGAGTTACTGCCCCCAGCTCCAACTGATGGGCTGGCTGCCAGTCCCCCGAGTGGCTTCCTTGGGGCACAAACCTGGCTATGCCACCACTTACCCCGTGTCAAAATCTGTATCGCTACATCCCTGCGGTGGCCACAGCGAAAAAGCAACCCAAACCCAGGTGCATTAGGACCCCTGTCCTCACCCTGCAGCTCCCTGGGATGCAGCATGGTGGTCCCATGAGCTGGTTCCACAGGCTCAACGCTGGAGTGTTGCCAGCTCCTGGCACCAGGAACCCTGCCAGTTGGGGCAACCACTGGGCAACTGCAGCCCTGGCCCTGGCTGGCAAGCGTTGGCCCCATAGGAAGGGGGTGTGTGGTTGGCAGGCACCTGGGGTGCCCAGCACCCCTGAGCGAAGTCTCTGCTGCCCACGCGTGCAACACAGGTCGAGGGGGAGGTTTTTGTGAGCACGGCGGTGCCAGGGACGGGGCACTCCTGCTGTGGCCTTGCAGAGGTCCGAGTGACTCAGGGAGAGATAAGGCAGCTGGTGGTTTTCCATGCCCGCAGAGTGGCCCATTGTGGCATGACTAAGAGCGTGCAGAAGGGAGAGGCACCGGGGCGGTGTCAGGAGCAGTCAGGGTGGTGGGGGCAGCCACCGAGACCTCCCTACCCCCAAAAGCCCCACTGAGGAGAGGGGATCAGCTGTGCCACTTTGTGTTTCCATCCCAAAAGCTTCACTTGGTTCAGCTCATGCTTTGGCTTTCAGGGACAGGGAAAGGGCTCAGGCTGGCTTTACCTCTGGGTTTGACCCGACTCCCAGCCCGGACTCATCGAGTGGCCAAGGGATTGCAAAGCCTCTCTGCAGGAGGGGGCAGTGCTGAAGCAGCAAGAAGGTCGGCAAGCCCTGCCTGCTGCTCCCGAGCCGGGCTCTTGCTGATGTGACCATTTCTATCTTCTTTCCCAGAAGGGTCTGAAGAGGGTCCCTGCCCCCTCCCCAGCACAGGGCTGAGCCTGCCCTGCCCAGCAAAAGAAACCGCCCCTGAGAAGGGACAAGCCCTGCCGGGGCACTGAGCAGCTGCTGCCACCCTGGAGCCCTGCCCCAGCAGTTGGCAGTGGGAAAAGGATTCCCACGTCCAGGATAGGGTGCTGTCCAGGGGACATCGGGGTACTGGGGGGGGCACAGCCACCCTGGCATGTGCTGAGCTTCACAGTGCTCAGCCCAGTGTAGCAGCAGCCCCAGATGGGCCTTAGCATTGCTCCCCACCACCCTCACTCCACACACACTGCCCTGATGGCACACAAACACCAACCTCTTACCTTCAGCTCTTTCAATTTTGCTCTTTAAGGGGTGAAGGCAGTTGCAGCCACACAAGTGGTGTTATTTGCAGCCCTTGGCAGGCAGCGTGGGTGGAGGTACTAGGCAGATAGGCCCTGTGTCCAGACAGGCACAACAGCCGCAGCTTTGTCTCCAGCTGACCAGGCTTACTAGGGACACTAGCCAAAACTGTTGGCAAATCTGCTTCCACCTCCTCCATAAGCAGCCTGTTCAGTGACCCTGCAGGCCAGGTGGAGATGAAGAAATTCTGGCAGCACCCAGGTAGCCTCAGCATAGACCTGGAGGCACTATCAGACCCCAGCTCACCCCTCACCCACACTGTGCTGGAGGCTGACTGCAGGACACGGGGATCTCCACTCCTGCAAGAGCTGGGATCAGCCTAGAGGGTACCCAAGAGGTCTGCTACGGCATTAATCCATCCTTACTAGGCTGCAAAAACCCCCTTCATCCAAGGGCAGGGGCAGACATCAGCTCAAGGTGAAGAGAAGGGCTGTGCCAGGCAGTGAGGGCAGAGCTCTGCTCTGAGAGCTGGGTGCGCAGAGCCAGCCTGGCCACAGCACCAACAGGACCCACGCCAGCAATCACACTGCCAGCACAGGCACCTCCAGCCATGCAGGTGAGGAGCCAGCCCAGCTCCACAAGGCATGTTTTAGGCAGAGGACACCAACCTCTTTGACGCAGGAGGCTCAGCCTTCAGGTGGGCAGGAAGGCCAAGGTTAGCCTCTACTTAAAGATGCACCAAGAAACTGCTGTGGTGGTGGGATTGAAGGTGGAGCATGGTGGCCTCAGCACCACACCAGCAATGCTCCCAGCTCTGATCTCCCCAGGCCACCAGCACCAAGTTGGACTTGCCCTGGAGGGAACCATCCCATAGAGCCCTTTGAGCAGCACCAGGCAGAGAACTTCCCCACCCCCCAGGGCAAGCCAGGCTGCAGCCTGAACCTTTGCCAGGGAAGAAGCCACAAGTCTTAGGTGGGTCATAACATTTTTTTTTATTTTATAATAAACTTCTCATTTTTTCCCCCAAGGAAGACAAAAAACTGTGAGTGAGGCTACAGAACACCATCAGTGAAGAGTATGAGAGACAGACCCAGGCCATGGGCCAGGCCAGAAAGGATCCCCACTCCCCCAGGCCGAACGGGGCCATCCCCAGGAGCCTCCATAGCCTGTGCTCATCTCCCCACCTCATTAGACCAAGATCAGTGCTGTCAACAGGAGCCGGCTGAGCAGCAGAGATGGGGTCAGGTCAGGCTATTGATGGACTGAGAGGGCCACGCTTTGTTCTCCCCACCCGCCAAAGCTTCCAGCAAGGTGGGACAGTGGGTTAGGTGATGCAGCTGTTTTCTAAACATGTACATGATGTAAATTTTAAAAAGACACATGATTTAATTCAAAGCAAAAAAATCAAGTGGTAGCTCTTCCTGCCAGGCCATCTCACTCTAGGAAGACTTCACACATTCCTTCTCCTGCTCAATAGCTGCAAGAGAAGAGAGGTCCATTAGTGTCTGGTGCTCTTTTGTGGAAGTACCCACTGGAGAAGGTTGCAGAGCAATCACTCAGGCCCTGGTGCCTGGTTTGATGCCAAGTGGAGTAGATGAACACTTCAATTCAGACGGTGGTGAGACACACACATGGGTGACAGCAACTTGGGCGCCTGCCTTCAGGGAAGCCATACCCT
>NW_010557618.1:472-2651 GCF_000687285.1 Phaethon lepturus | reverse complement strand
CAGCCTCCGCGGAGTCCCACATGCTCACGGGGGTGGAAAAGCGTTTCAAAAACCATGGCCTGCAAGGCTAATCACAGCCAACAGCTCTGAAGCTGCTTTACTGAGAGATCGCACGCGGTCACCAAAGGGCTGAACGCGGGGGACGCCTCCTGCGGGCGCTCTGCCGCGACGCCTCCTGACGTGAGCCGGGGCAAGGCGCCGCGCCGTACCCTGCTGAAGGGCTCTCTTCTTGGACAACCTGGGACCAAAGCCGCAAAGCTTCAAGAGGCTTTCTCAACAAGGCTACAGTAAGGGTTTAGGTTCGGTTACTTTGATCCCCTTCCAAAACGGTCAGCAAAAGCAAGGCGAACGGAACGCGGATGCGGGTGTGGGAGCTCACTGCGTACAAACGGGTGCGTGCCCGGTGCGAGGACATCCGTGAGAGCGGCGCTGGAACCCCCGAGCAGCGGGAAGCAGGCTGCGTGATGCAGTTAAAAGGCTGCCTCGGTCAGCATTGCTCATTCCCAGGCACCGTTCGTTTGCATGAATCACCGGCCTTCCCTTTGAATCATTAATCACTGCAAAATCAATAAAGGCCACATGCGTTTTTCATGTATCAGCCATTAGTCTGACCTTGTGGCTATCTTTGTAGAGGGTACGAAATAAAAGCATTTCAGATCAAAGCAATCGGCACTAAATTCACCCGAGCAATAGCACCCAGTAGAGCCTGCTGATTTACGGCTGCTGAGCTCATACCAAGGTTGTTTTGGTTCCCGAGAGCCCTGGGCAGTTACAAAGCCCTCATTGTCCCTTGAGGACATGAGTGGGCAGGAGAGGGCCACTCAAAAGGATATTCTTTGGGATTTGTTTATTTCCTTAAAGACGGGGACTGCTTTCTTGTCCAGGAGCACGTACCTACACTGCGCTCAGGGATGAGCGGATGCAGCCCCTTCCCCAGGCACTCACACACGGACTGATCACGCCCAGGGCTGCGTCTGAGCGTGTCCCCTCCGGCAGCACCCCTCGAGCTTTCCGCGCTCCGCTGCTGCAGAGCGAGCACCTTGCACAGCAAAAACCGCCAGAGACGCACCGTGGCCGGTAAGAGAGACCAGAAGGACCGAAGTCATTCACCAGGGATGGGGCACGGTGAACCCAGCCCTCTGCCAGCAGCCTTGCCCTCTGTGGCCCTTGGACCACAGGCTGAAGCCCCCGCTAGCCGATGCCCCAGCCACCGGAGCCAGACTGCCTACATTTTTTCTGAACCCATTTATTTATTTTGGGACTGAGACGCCAAGAGCCTCCAGGCAGCGCTGCTAACCAATTACCATCACTATTGATCCCTGCTGCATCCAGCTTTCTGGGTCAGGCCGGCTCTAATTTCGTTAGGGACAGGCAAAGGGCTGGCGAACGGGGAAACCGCAGCGCTGAGAGATGCCCCCGGGGCACAGAGACAGGTCAGCCCCATCCAGAAGACCCAAACTCCTCCCAAACGCCCATGAGCCGCAGGCAGGTATGCCGCTCTCCTGCATGTCCCACTGGTGACTGCGCGCCAACCCCCTCGTCAGGCCATCACAGTGCCCGCAGCCATCTCTGGCTAATGCTGTTGCAGGGGCCACAGAAATATTTGCCTAAGGAGAGAGGATAGTTTGCTTTTTGGAATTAAAAAATTGGTCTTTGCACTAAGCGGGTCCATGGGAGCCTGGATTAGGACACTGCAAAGTAAAGCACATGCAGTAGCAGGAGACACACAACTTGGACCTAAACAGTTTCAAGACTTCTCAAAACCTGAAATCAGAAATAACTCTGCTTACCAGAGACAGCTGTCTATTACGGACTGCTTTGGTTTTAATTTAAAATCATCTCCTGTTCATGCTTCCCCAGCTTTGAGTCTAGGGACTGTATCAGCTCCCAGCTACCCCAGCCTCTCTCACAAACGCCTCGCAGGACGGAGTTTGCCCGCTGCTTGCTGCAAACCCAGCATTCAGCCATCCCCCCTGAAACGACGACGTCTACCTTCCTGCCACAGTCAAAACGCCATTCAGCCCACAGAAGGTGCCCGGCAGACACCATCCCTTCGCGGGATAACCCCCATTAGCTGGGGTGCCCTTTGGCTGTGCCCCTCCGTCCCGCCTCCTCCCCTCCCCACTTGACACCCGTGTGCGTTTTTACTGGCAGCACCTCCGCGCTCAGCCCTCCCTCG
>NW_010557618.1:0-255 GCF_000687285.1 Phaethon lepturus | reverse complement strand
AAGGGGGCTTTGTAGTTTTAAGGGAAGCCGCAAGAGCCTTTCTGCTTCAGCCTCTCCTCTCCCTCGCTGAGCTGTAGCTGCAGACATGGCCCTTGCCTTCCCGTGCTCCCCGCTCCCCACCCTGGGCCTGGGTGCGCAGGGACCCTCCGGGGGACCCACCAGCGCACGGTGGCACGGCACGGCAGCGCGGGACGCTGGCACAGCGCACAGTTGCTCGGCAGTACCGGAGGTGAAGCACTGAGTAACCCGGGGATG
>NW_010557617.1:3380-19478 GCF_000687285.1 Phaethon lepturus | reverse complement strand
GTCTGGAGGAATTTCTGCAATGCATCGCTAGACCTCTGAGCAAATCAGAAATCCTGCTTTGTTTTACTAATTAGGAGCTGTGCTAAGAAGCACGGGAGGCTGATCATTTTCTCCCTGCCTTTTTCAGGGCTGCGGTACACGTTGTTCTCTGTGATACAGCCATGGGAAGTGGCTCTGCAACCCACTTAGAAGGGGAAGGCTGAGAGATGAGTGGTGCCCTTGTCTGAGAAAGGAGTGGGTGGAGGCTTGGCAATTTATGTCATTTTTATGATAGCATTTCCTTTTCTTAAAGAAAACTGCTCTGCTGCTTCTTCACGTAACCTATGAAGTATCTGGAAGAGTGTGAACTCCTCCACCCTTGAAGACGACCCTCTTGAGTATATCTTAGCCTATTTTTGACTAGAAAAGGATGTAGGGCATGCTGCTTTTCAGACTTAATTGAAATAGATTGAGAGATTAACTAGAGATTAACATTTTGATTCACCACTTTAAGGATCAAAAATACTGTAAGAAGAAATTAAATAAAAAGTCAGTTCTTTCAGGTAAGCCAAAATAAATAAAATAAAATAAAATGCCAGTTCTTTCAGACAGGTAAGTTATTTGCTGTGGTTTACAGAGTAATTTAGGATTAAAAAACTACCATCTGTTAAAATGGTGCCTTAGTTTGCTGATGAGATAATTTTGACTGTAACGAGGTGACATAATGTGATGCAGAATGCTGATGTATAGAAGTTATAAATAATGTGGAAGCCCAGCTGTTGGACAGTAGAGGCTCCAGTGTGCTGTTCTGGACCTGTCTGCCACAAAATGAGATTTTTTTCCCTTGAGTTTGAAGCATGGAACAAATGTGATGAATATGTAGTTTTGCAGGGAAATGTTGACTTTTAATGGCAGCTACTCTAATTATAATGAGCCCCATTCTGGCTTCATGGCTGCTTGAACAATTGCTTTAAAATGCTGAGAAATATGTCTACAAATACACGGGATCATTAACTACGGAGTGCAGTCGCTGTCGATGCCACCTTTTTCATGTGGATGTAAGGAATCATAATGAAAATAAAAGCACCAATTTTTAGCAGAAAGTCTTATATGCAGGAGCAGCAAGCATTTGCAGCATATTTGCTCTTTTACAGTAGTTGAAGAGCTATCTAACGTTGAGCAGGGAAGGACGAGCTACAAGGCACGGGGCCACTGGGAGGGACATGTTTTCCCCAGCGTTGCTTCTTAGAAGTTCACAGCATAGAGCAGAGATAGCAGGTTGCTGCATGATGCAGAGGTTTGAGACAGATTAGCTGAAGAAAAGGGTCTGTCATCTATGTGAGGGAGATTAGCTGCAGCTCTGGGCCACGTAGTTAGAGGAGAACAATGTGCGTGAAGTCCAAAAACAGCCCCCCAGGAGGCTTGCGAGGCAGAGGCAGGGCTAGTCAGCACGGGGACGAGTTGGGAACGGCTCTTACAGCCTGACTGCAGTATATCAGGAGAAGAGCCTAACATCAGTAACTTATATTCTGCTGTCTTTAACATTTTAAGATTTAAAAGTCTTCCCAATTCTGCATGAGAATGAAACCAGGTCTGTTGACATCATTCATCCAAAGTGAGAGACCTTCCTCAAGGCAGCAGAAAGCACCACACCTGCACCAGGGACATTAGCTGTTGCAGAGAACTAGTGTCTGAAACGCCGTGCTGGGTTTAAGAGGTTTTTTGAAATTGGTATGTTCCTGAGCAGGATACGTTGTTCTTGAGTCGGTCGTTTCCTGATTAAAAACAAGACCTGACGCTGCAGTAATCCTTCTCTGGAATAACTGCTAGATAACCCTAGATAATAACCCTAGAGAAACAGTCCTCTTCCATCCCCGGCAAACACCCGTGTGGGAGGGCTTGGACTCAGTCACCTGCCTGAGCAGGCAGGTTGTCCTCTGCCCCGTGACAGGCGCAGGGCGAAATACCAGGGAGGCGAAGCTTGATGGCAGCTGTCCTTCCTCTGTGCAGTGACCGGTAGTGCTTGAGAGGGGCAGGTGGAAGTCAGCAGGAGATGATACGGAAGAAACTGGCGTCAAAAAGAAGAGTGGGGTCACCCTCACGCAGGCCATGGGTCCGCTGTAGCCGCTCCCGGGGTGAATGGTTGGTATGGGTGGGCTGAGGCAAGTTCTGCATTGGGATCCCCTGCCTGGAGTAAGGCAGAGAAACTCCAGCGTCTTGCTTGTGACTCCCAAACTGAATAGCAGCCTCCTCTTTTCCAGGAAGTCCTACCCATGCCTCTAGGAGAAATCATAAAAATGTACACCATGTAGCGTAGTCATTGTGAGAGCAAACCCTTTTCGGCATGCAAAGGCATTAAAGAACTGGGCACTCCACGGTTTGAGCCATGGCACATTTATACATCAGCATGCGCAGAAAGATGGCTGCCCCAGGAGAAGGAAATAGCCACACCTAGGGAAGCCTCTATTTCCCTTGCTTTTTCAGCGTAACAGTCCTATAACCTGTCCTGGAACAGATACTGCCTTGACTCAGGGTCGTGCTGTTATTTTGCAAGGGAGAATTGATGGTCCAGTATCTTCCACACTCAGGGAGAACGGAATTTAGCTGTAGACTAACTCCTTTTCATCCTCTGTCAGCGAAGACGACAACCAGAAAGAAACTAGTCCAGCTTAAAATTACATCTAAAGAGCAGCAAAGAAGTTTGGTGATTTTTTTTTCCCCTGGTGTGGAAGCATTTGGAAGAAGTCGTGCTTTCCAAATTTGGACTGTTTTGAGGTGAATTATTTTACACAGCTCTAGGCCAAGTTATAAAACATTCTCTATGAAGTAGCTGGTCTGACTGCAGGAGTGAGTCAAATGGAAAAGCCCAAGTCTCAGTAGGTTTCAAGTCCTCTTTTCAGATATCCACTACAGCTGGAGCATATTATCAAGAAGAAAAAGATCTCTTCTGCAGAGAAACAGGCCAGTGTATTCTCCCACAGAAGATATTTTTAGTACCTGAAATTTTTGTACCGAAGCCCTTTCTGACTACAAGATGCATTACCAGTGTACGTGGCAAAAAGCAAATAAGGACAATCCAACAACAAAGATGTCCAAGTGAAAAGGTTTTGCAAAGAAACCAAAGCCAGCATGCTGTTAGGAGAGGCGACTTGGCATTTTCAGTCAGACTGAGAAGTCATGTGCAAGGTTGGTGAAATCAGCTCATAGCGTTGGCCTCCACAGTAAAATAAAATGTGTTTTCTTGTTCTCTTTGATTTAGTGGCTATAATGGTTGAAGTTTTCCACTACCTTGTGTGAGGAGTTGCAAGGAAGGCGCGAATCAGAAACTGGTGTTGCTCTACAACTACCTGAAAGGGGGTTGTGGCGACGAGGGTGTTGGCCTCTTCTCCCAAGTAACTAGTGATAGGACAAGAGGAAATGGCCTCAAGTTGCACCAGGGGAGGTTTAGATTGGATGTTAGGAAAAATTTCTTCACTGAGAGGGTGGTCCGGCATTGGAACAGGCTGCCCAGGGAGGTGGTGGAGTCGCCATCTCTGGAAGTGTTTACAAAATGTGTGGATGTGGCACTTCAGGACATTGTTTAGGGGACATGGTGGTGCTGGATTAATGGTTGGACTTGATGATCTTGAAGGTCCTTTGCAACCTAGTGATTCTGTGATTCTGTGATTCTAAAAAATGTTGATGCCTGCCCAGGCTTGCTGAGGAGCACGGCTGTAAGCCAAAGGACCTTCCAGAAGTGTGGACAGGGTGGGATGGGATGCTTGGCCACATTCCTACCTTGCCCTCTGCCCCCCTGAAGGCACCTTCCCAGCTGCTTTTCCCCTCTGAACACCTAAGTAGAAGAGATTAAAAAGCTGAAGGATCTGAAGGAAGCGGGATAGCGTGGTGTAGATTTACCACAGTGAAAAAGGGGACAACACTTGAAAAAATGCCCATGTTGAGAGACAGGCTGCTGCGAAGCTCGATGGAAAACATAAGCAGAAAAAACAACAGAAAAACCCACCGGGACACCTGGAATGACTGTCAGTAGATGCATCACTGGGAGAATTAAAGGGACAAAAGGTCTTCTCCAACAGTGACTTGGTCCAAGACTGTTAGAGGTGCTGGCGCGACTGGTTTATTTGGGTGCTGTTGAAGGTCAGCAGTCTCACCAGAGCGCAGGACCTTTCCCTCCCTCCAAAAGATCCACGCTTTTTTTTATAATGGGCCGTGCAGCCGGAAGTTGCTCTTGCTGGTCTGAAAGCTGGGGCGTGCAGAGCGGCGCGGCGCGTGCGGCTCAGCTACGAGGCTGAAATCGCAGAGAGCCCCCGTGGGCTCCTGCCAGGGCTGCGGGAAGAGATGTGGGACCGACCCTCACCACGGCGTTTCATACTTCGCTACGTAAAGCATCCAGTGAAATGGCTGCAAAGAGCAAACGACCCATTTGATACAGTTGTACGTAATTAATACCGTTCCCTACGCGAACAGTGTTTGATTGCGCGGCGCCTGGGGCCGGAGGGGGGGAGACCAGCACAGGAGAGGGGCAGATTTCCTTGTCAAGCTTTTCTATAGCTTGTCCCCCGCTGCGAGTTGTCCCACCTTGAGGTTCTCAATGCGTGAGGGGGTTTTTTTCCCCTCCTTTCTCATTACTGTGCTCTGTGTTCCCCACCGCCGCCTTTCAGGGACTAAAAGCTTCCAGTACCTTTTGACTTGCACGTTTCAAAGAAAGATCAGGCAGGGGAGGTGAGCTGTGGTTTCATCTTGGGGCCCCGTCACAAAGGGGAGGATAGCTGGCTGCTAAATTACGCCGATTTCTGATTTTCAGTCTTAATTGTCATCGCTGCAAGCACGGAGGGCGTGTGCACAGCAACATGTGCTTTCAATAAAGCTGCTATTATTGTTTTCATAATGCTTCCATGCTTACCCCAGGGTCTTGTACAAAGTCACCAGGAGTACAGCAACAAAAAAATCCCCTCTCGTCCTCCAGCATAAGAATCCCCTTCCAGAGCCAGTGCCAGCAGCGGGCAGCATTGTGGCACCCCACTGCTCTGAGTTCTCACACTCCTCGCATGTCCCGTTAACAGCGTTTTCCCCTCCGGCTAGGAACAGCTCTCGAGTCACACAAAGCAAAATTCCTGTGAGTCCTCTAAAAGCCATTGACAAATGCTGTGGTGGCCGTTCTTCTCCCCGGATGGGAGCTCTAACTTTAGCTGCCCTTGTCAAAGGTACTGTGCATCTAGCCGGGCCGTTCAGCACCTCGCATCCTTGGGTGGGTTTGCACTTCCCGGTGAGGGTAGCGGTAGGGCCTCTCGTCCTCTTGCCGTGATGTTTTGAAGTAGCCCAGCTGGAAACTGGAGTTAAGGGAAGTTGAAGTGCTTGAAAAAAAGTCACACTTATTCTGCCTCAAGTACAGAGTTCCCGAGGATTACAGTGCAAACTGAAGGCTGCGTCGGACTGATAGCCGTGCACGCGGAGGAAAGCTCGCTGCATGCACATTTATCTGTCTCCTGTCGAGACTGCAACCCTCTTAATAGCTCTTCTCAGCCTCTGCTTAGGTGGAACTCCACCACCTTCCCTGTCCCTCTGATGTCCACGGGGTTCGATGTACTGCAGCGAAGGGAAGGTGCCTACTGTCACCTCATATTAATTTCAGTCAACAGAAGCTTAATAGTTCCCAAAATGGGAGGAAGAGGTTGCTTAGCCAGGAGTAGAGTTGTCCTCCAAGTACCGTTTTAGCCAGTTTGGCTTTCTGACCTGCTGGTGGACTGTGGGTAATTGGCAGAGTTTCAGAATGCAGAGCTTTATAGGAGAAGACATCAGAGTGGGATGAATTCTGCCCAGGTAAACTATATTTATTGCAAAATAATCAGAATACCTAGATTTGAACTATAATCCCAGCAGGGCTGTTTACAAAGTCTGTGGATACCACATGCAAAACTTTATCCCAGTTCTTCTCCCTGTACACGCTCTTTCGATTTGGATTTTATTTTGTAACTATTGACTACCACCTCAAGAAGATGGAACTGAATCCCTTGTACTGTATATAAAAAAGAAAAGCACAGTAGCAAGTATCTCAAAAGATTTTCTTTCAACAGTAAGATCTGCAGTCAGCATTACTCCAGGTAGCTTCTGTTCCCTGATGGCAAGCCACAGGGCTACTCAAGTAGGTGTTCTGGTGCCAAACACAAAGACACTCGAGGACTTGTTGATGCACCGAGGTTAAAAGGCACAGTTGAAACAGCACATGTCAATAAAAAAGTGGGTAAAGTTACCCGGCTGTTTTTTTTTGAGAAATAGGTGAGTTTGTTGTTGTCCAAATTACAGGTGGGTAAATTCTCATCTGAGCACCTCCTTGGTGAGTACGTTCTGATTACACTGGTCCAGTGCCTTCTCCCATCAAGAGCAGAGGTGGTTTAAGATGCTTTTACACTACCTGACTGTAGCTCATGCCCCAAGTAGTTTTGTAATAGGGCTTTCCTGTGAAGAGCAAGATTTATTCTCCTTTACAAGAAAGATGTATCTGCAGTACACCTTTTATGTACCAGAACAGCAAGACCTCAGTTATTTGGTTTTATTTTCTGTTACTCCCCTGTGGTCCCTGCTATGTATGCACGTTTCGTGTACAGGCATTTCTGCTGGCTTTCTGCAGCTGGTAACTGCAGAATGCAGCTCCTGTTTCCTGACCAGGTTTTCACGAAAGGGTAAGACCACGTTGTCCTGGGTGTGGGTGTGCAGGCTGCTGCGTTCTGTGGCCGCCACCGGTGGCTTCAGAGGAAGCTAGAGGAGCCACGTGAGTCACTGGCTCACCTGCAGTGAATGTGGGGCAAGGAACCTCAGTACCTGCCCTGCGAGCAAACAGCTGCCGTGGAGTAACTGGTGTTTTACAAAAGCCCACACGCTCAGACTACAGTAATTTGGCACAAAAGGGCTGCGTCTTACCTGCTTCTGGTTCACAGAGCCACGTGCTTAAAGCCAGCTGCATCCATTGTGGCTCTTGCAGCAGAGTTGAAGAACAAGCTGATCTCACCCCCCCCGCTTTGCTGAACTGGTTGCGTGTGGTTTGCAGCAGCTCTGCCATCTCTCTGCCACTGCTGCTGCTCTGCCCACACCATCCCTGCCGCGTCATCTGCTGCCGGGGTCGGTGGCTGCGCCGGCTTACCCCGCCGTGGAAGGGCGGCGTGCGGGATGGACCCGCGAGCACCGGTGCTGCATACGCACGCAGCTGGCAAACACAGAGCCCCAGCCTGCGGGCCCTTCTGGGGTGGCCAGGCAGTACCCAGGTCAGGCAGTCAAGGGCTAGCGCAAGCCTCGATGCCGCGGTGCTGCACAGGCACGGCTGGCAGGTCTGCAAATAGCACCTCAAATCCCACTGAGCACGGCTGGCTCTTGTGCCCCCAGCAGTGCTCCGCTAACCACGCCGGGACCTTCCTTCTGCACCAGTCTCGGCGTTCAAGTGCTCTTAGTCATATTCTCCAGATAGCGTTAAATTGAAGCTGGGGACTTGGTCGATGGAAAACAAACAAATAACATCTGCCCCAACCCCAAATAAAGCCAACCTCACAAGTCTTTTCAAGGTGCGCATCAGCTTTTACAGAGACACGATTATTTGCCCGACTGCTGCCAACTGCTTTTAATGCAAGAAGAATTGATTCGGTATGTTAGAGCGCAAGTTGTTTGCAAAAAGCCTGATGTGCAAATAAAACAGATTGCAGAGTTCTGTATCCTCAGCAGAGCAAATGAAACAGAAATAACTTTTTCCTTCATGCTCACAGGTTCCAGGAGGAGTGGCCTCGGGACGTCATAGCTCCTGGGTGTTGCAAAGACAATGATCATCTGCCAAAGTTAACCAGGAGCAGTAGTGCACCTGTGAAAGAAGCTGTGCCAGGACACCGCGCTGCAGTACAGACGGTGGATTCCATACACGTCGTTGAAGTCCATGGACATAAGGATAGTTGCAACAAACCAAGCTGTCAGATACCTGGGTAGCTGGTGTCCGAAACACAGTTGCTCCTCTGGACCAAAATGAAATTTGGATAGAAATATGTGCCTTAAAGACAACATAGAAAGTTAATTATTCATATGAATTTGAAAGTTTTCTATATTCCAAGATGGTTATTTAACAGAAATTATTCAGTGTCTGATACAAATAAAAAATTGAATGTTGAGGCTGGCAGTCCATAGCCATTTTCTATGGTGTGCTATGTATTGTGACCATGGCAAAAGCATAATATCATTTTTCTATTCATCTAGAGAGAAGTGGTAGCCGGTTTGTATATTTGCCTCATATAAAATCACTGATGATAAGTACATATTCGTACGATTGCAACCTTCTTTTAACCAGTGTTTTTTGTAAGCATTTCAGAATGAAAAAAAGCCCGTATTTTTACACAGTAGTATGATAGAACTCCAATAAAATTTTGTTTTTAATTAAAAGCCCCCGTTGCTTAATATCAGGAAAGCCTTTTTGTTTAATTCATCTGCTCTGATTTTAGAGACCGCCTGGGACTGGGTGCAGCAGAGGCACATCTCCAGATCCACCAGCCTGTCGGAGAGCGGTGAGCACCGGGAGGGGTGTGCTTTGCCCCGCGAGGCGTGCGGGCTGGCAGGTGGGGAAAGCCATGCAGCCCTCCTGGAGCAGAGTGGCCCGGATGGTCCCTGCAGCATCCCTGCAAGAGCGCCCTAAATAAAGGGGCGATGCAGTTTTTTGGAAACCTGCCTTCTTTTCCTATTATTAATCTGTTCACTGTGTGAGGAAACAGTATTTTTTACTTGTTTTGTCCATTTTGAATAGTTAAGTAACTGATGTGGCTCTCACTCTGCGTTTTATATGCACACATTTGTATATCTTGCAGTTACAATATAGTTATTTTTGTTCAGGTTGAAGCCTTATTTATTCTCCTGTCATCAGCTCTCTAATGGGTATTGTTGCATTCCTGTCACGATGGAAATACGATCTTATAGCAAGCCCCAGTAATTGTTTTATTGTATGTCCTGCTTGTTATGAATCAGGTATCCTCTTAAGACCTTCAGTTCTGAAGTTTCAGTTTTGAAATTCAAATTATTGTAGCTTGCTGGCAGGCCTAGCAACGCCCCGTTCCACCCTGGCTGTACTCAGCAGAGATCAAAAACACGTGCTTAAACTTCAGCTACGTGGAAGTCACAGCAAAGGAGCTTTGGTTTTGTTCCTGATAAGCTCAGTTGTTCTATACAACAGTCTGCATCCCTGCAATGCACTTCTTAACGTGCGCTGCGAAAAGGATAATGGATACGCTTCTGAACACTGGTTCCAGTTAACTTCTCGTTTCATTAAATTAATACTAGCCAGTGTTTATCAGGGCATATTTGTGCTGTGAGCCACTTTGTCTGCAGTTTTTCGGTACCCTGCCGGACCCGGCCAGCTTCTGTACCAGCTTCTGTACCCAGATGCCCTCTTGCACCCCATGTGCAGCGTTAGCTTCTGGCTGCACGCGGGGCTGGCACTGGCCCCGCTGCCTGTCCCGTCGGCTGCAGCCGCGCCAGGCAGCTCGCAGGGTCGCTGGCGATGCTTGGGAGGATGCAAAGGGGTCAGAAAGCTTTCGAGAAGATGCGTTCTAAAGCCTCGGCACAGGGCAGTCCCTGCGAGGGGCCAGCTGGAGTCCCTAGCTGGGTGCCCTCGGGTGGAAAATCGGATGCAAGGATGTGAAATCTGCACAAAGCTATGCACTCCAGCCGTCGCCGCGGCCACTCTTCCTCCCTGCCGGCGTGGGGCTGCTGGCAGGGCAGCTGGGAATGGCTGGGCTCCATCCACCAGGGGAACGTGCTCCGGGTCCTGCTTGAGAACGAAGGCATCAGTGGTGAAAGTGGATGAAAATAAAAACAAAATGTGGGAAAGGAGCATAGAGAGGAACAAAGGCTGGGAAAGCCAGCCAGACATCTGAGATGCTCTTATACAAATGGCTGGTACATTAGAATTAAATGCAAAAAGAAGTTAAAGACTTTCCACATAATAAAAGTTACAACTTAATAAGAATTACAAGTGTTTGTGGGACAAATGATAGGACTAGGATCTTGGCATGGTAAACGATAGCTTGTTCGAGGTAGGACAGGTAAGAAGAAAGGTCTATACACTCTGTGAAGTTCAGCAGGAGGTAAATGCTCGCTAATTAATGTCGGTGGCTGGAGAACAAAGAGCGAAGGAGCGTGGAGCGTGGGCTGCGGGGCGGTCAGCATTGGCTCTGCAGTTAGGAAGAGGAGCTGGCAGAAGTTTACTTGGGGAAATAGCAGAACCATCTTTAATATTGAGTGACTTTATTTGTCTAATTCTCTGCTGGAAAAGTGTACAACCTTCAGGAGTTCCAACATATGTCCTGGTGACTGCTTTATTTCTGAAGGTGGTGGGAAGTGGGGTGGCAGTTGCTTCTAGCTATAGCAGGGAAAAACTTCTGAAAAATCAAAAGTGACATTTGGGTGAATGTAAAAATAAGCGACACCACATTTTTAAGAAGAGGATGAAGAGCAGCAGGGTAAGAAAAATGGACTTCAAAAAGGAAAATTTTGAGATACTGAAATAACAAGTACAAAGGATCTATGCAGAAACAAACTGATAGATGGAGTGCAGGAGAGCTGGCAGTCACTAGCAGAGACTGTTTAAAGGCATGCCAGACAAACCGATGCAGAGGACAGCAAAAATCTGATACAGCTGCCTCAGGAACTCTGAGGACTTGAAAATCAGAGCGGAAAAACTCAAAAAATGGAAATGTGGCAGATGAGTGAGGAGCAGCACAAAAAGAGGCAATGGGAGCTGTTCAGAAAGGTAAGAGGTAATGTGAGTTGCAGCAAGCAAAGGAAATGAAAGAAGAGAAAAATACAATGGACGAAACAGAGAGTAAAACTACAGACAAGGTATTTCTTGGAAAAAGCAAAAATGGACCCAGAGATGACAACCACTTAATGCCTACTTTGGATCAGACACCACTGAAAAGTTCACAGGTTAAAATGCAATGAATTTTAACACGGGACTAGGATTGCGGCCCAGAATAAGGCAAGAAAAAGATCGCAAATACTAGGATAAATTTGATTCCTTGATGAAATTAATCCTAAAGCACTAAGGAATTAGCTAAGCAATACTTGAACCATCATTGATATGGCTTCAGGGAACTGCGAAGGGACAAGGGAGGTCTTAGAAGACAGGAAAGGGCAAATCTAACTTTAATAAGGGGAGAGTAGGGAACCTCAAGAAGGACCAGAACGAAGGTGCTTTTCTGGTACCCTGAAGGAGCGTAGGACAAACGTTTAAACAATCAATTTGCAAAGAAGGCACATCTCAACCTCAGATTAAACAGAGTTGTAGGCACGGGAGGGAATGGTTCTGTTCTCTACTCTGGTAGTCTACACTAGTAGATAGTAATAGTTCTACTATTCTGCATCATGCCTGACTTTTAAAAAGCAGGTAAGGTTAAACCCAGTTATGCTTGGTCCTGGCTCTCTGCAGCTGTTTTGAATTTCCTACCTATTCTACATGTCTGTGATACGTTAATTGCATTTCATGATTCAGCTCCCTGGTGTTTTAATTTTATCATGTGACTTTAAAATGCTGTAATATGATTGCAAGTCACCGAGTGAAATAAATTCACCGCTTGGAATATGTGGGTCAACGCATTGTGTGAGAAGGGAGCCCAGTTGCCCTGTTCTACAGACGAAGCCAATCTCAGTAAAGTTTGATGGGGGAAAAGTAAAACCTTGACAAGGACATTGATAGCCATGGGAAGCAACAGAGAAGGTAGGTAAATTTACTGTCTCTGTGCTAGAGCACTGGACTACTAGCATTTATTTAGGCATCTGAAACAAAGAGGCAGCACATTTACAAGAAGATAAGGAAACAACACCCATACTGTTTTTACAAGATTTGTGGCTCTGGCCTCTCTGGGACTGTGCTTAGTTTATGCCGGCTGCACCCCCTGGAGTTAGCTTTATTGCTCATGTAAACATTATTTATTGTCAGAGGGAAAGTAAGTGCTGTGCAGGAAGGAGATGAAAGCAGCTGAAAATCTAAAATAGACATTTAAAAACTCATTAAGTTAACCCTTAAGTGTTTGCCAGACAGTGATTTTAAATAGATTCAGGCTCCCATTTCTGCTTGCATTGCCTTGTGTGTTTTATGGAACTGATGGCTTGCACTTAAAGAACAAGTTAAAATGCTACAAACTACATAAACGAGCACAAGACAGCCCCCTCCCTGCACGCGTGCTTCCAATTTAATTGATGTACATTACAGTATGGCAGGATAATTCTTCACAGATTAAAAAAACTGGCAACAGTGTTTATCAGAGCAATTGCTAATTTGCATTCCTTCACCCTGTATCTTAAAACTGTTCTCTTGGAGCAGGCAACTCTGCTGGGGCGCTTGCACTGGCCTGTTGTTAAACTTCGCCTGCTTGCAGAAATCCAAAAGCCAGTTTTTAAGATCTTGTGCTAAATGCTAACCAGAGAATGGGTTTTAAGGCCAACTGACATACTTTTTGCTATAGGAGGGTATCTGATCCTTACTTCCTTTTAAATGAAAATGTATCCTTCGACACAAATGAAAGAATGCATTTGCCATGCTGGAAAGACGGAGTGCCTGAGCCTGGGAGGTGCTCAGTGCTCTGCGTGGGAACCCACCCTGTACCTGCGGCAGTAAGTCCTTACAGAAATATCTCCTGTGGGGAACACCTGCCTTTATTTGTGGGATATCACAGACTATAGGGTTGCCAGATCCTGCGATTTTTGTCACAAATCTCGTGATAGTTCTTATTTTCTTAAGCCACAAATGGTAGAGTTGGATGAACATGTGAGTATCACAGCTTCTATTTAAAAATAAATAAGTCTCACACCTGTATTTGAAGGGGGAAGTTTTAGTCCTGACGTGTCAAACAACAGAAAAAACACGCAAGTCTCTTAAGTTTCTTTGAAAGTAATTACATGACCTGGGGGAGGCCTGATTCATGATTCACGAGTACTTGAAGCTGTCAAACCTATGTATGACCTTTACTTGTCTTCTGTGGTTGAAAGAAAGAGGAAGACTACATTTTGATCTGGATGGAGCAATGAAGCTTGGGATGGACACCAGAGTATCTACTGTAGAGTTAACACTGCTTTCATGGAGCTTTCCACATGGATTTTTGGACATGCAGGCTTTCCCTTGGGTATTATCCTGGAAGTCTCTAAATATGCTGTTTTCCTCAGAATGCTCCGCTGCTAAGTTTTGGTCTAAGTTTTGGTTATGGGCCAGTATTGTCCAAAGTTTCCGTGAGAAGCTCAGGACCCAGAAAAGACGCAGGACTGTGAAACCGATGGAATGTGACAACCTGCAGGAGGTGGCCAATACCACCGGTCTGAAACAGCACGGCGCGGGAAAACAGGAGCCCTCTGGTTACACCAGACACTGGCTGCAAGAACAGGATATAAATGACTGATGGTTTGGGTTGCAGAGAAGGCAGAGATCTCTAACAATTTTCTTTCCAAAACATTCCAGTCATCAGTGATGTCTTGGAAGCAGAGCAACTAAATGAATCTGCTATAACTTATTGTCAGATGCAAATGGATTTTGCAACTATTTATTTTTAACAGTGTCATGCAGCACAACTTTTAATAACTTTAATTAAATGGTAGATGTAATTGAATCTTCTGCTTGGAAGGACCAAGAAAAAATTTGGCAACATGTCAGCTGGTAGCTTTTGGGATGACTTACAGTCGCATCTTTTCATAACATTGATAGCTCAGCAAGATGCTGTTAAACTGTGATATGTATTTTATTTTGTTTAAGGATTCCTTAAGGAATCTATGTTCTGTGGAAGTTTCAGGGAGGATCCACATAAACGCTGCCTGATGACATCGGATACAGCTTACAAGTTATCTGCAGAATTTACATTATATTTAAATACTGTAGTGCAGAAGTTCTTGCACCCAGAAAAAAACACCTGAGGAAAGAGCAGAAAGCAATGTCACAAAGAGCACCTTGCAGGGGGAGTTCCTCCAGCCAGAGGTGCAGCCTACTCCTCTGGCTTGCTTCAGAATGGTAGCTACACCTGACTACATCTGTAGGACTGTTTCATCTTCAGCACATTTAGTAACTGTTCAGAAGTTTAAAAACTTTTGAGGGTTTGGGTAAGGTAATGCATGGATGAGCAGAAGTCCGGAAAAGCTAGTGATAGATGTTTAAAATAGCCTTGGGACTTGTGCCTTGGGACACATGACTCTATGTAAACTCTGATCAAATCCTGGCCCCTAGAAGTGACACAGGGAACCTCATCGTTTCTTCCTTCAATAACATGAGGAGGTGATCTATTCTACTTATTTTATCAGGACTGTTATGCAGAGAGAGCTGATTGACAGAGCCAGTGTTGAAAGGCTCTTGTATAACCATTCCACAAGCAATAGCCATTTCTGTTGTCACTGCACCCAGAACGCATCAGCTGGTGGGAATGCTGCGTAGTCCCCAGCACCCTACACGTCAAGATGCCAGTCTCCATTCCCGGGAGCTAACGCTAATGCAAAGATGGAAACGTGAAACTCCTCTGGCCCAGCAGCAAGCGAGGCAGTGAGAGTTCACCTGGTGAAAAGCAGAGCAGAAGCAGCTTGTTCCCTGGACCCCTGATGCTATACTTAAGCACGTGTGTGTTCAGACTGCTCATGTGTTTCAAGGTCAAGGTTATATGGAAATGCTCACAGTAGTGTTTCCTGCAGGATGTATGTTGCATCCATGTGCTGGAGTCTTCAGTGGCTCCTAACCCATGCCCAGATGCTGGCCTTTAATTCATAAAGCCCGTGGGTTGCGTGCTGGCTGCACACCGTCCTTCCTGTCCTTCCTGGCCCGCGGTGGTCCGGAGAGGCACTGAGCTGGCAGGGCGAGGACTTCCATGTGAGGAACCTGTAGAGGAAGTGGCTTTGTTCTCTCCCTGGAGCTCTGCTGGATCTCAGTTTACCAAATCTCTCTGCTGTTCATTTATACACCTATTTTAAGGGGAGGGTGCTCAAATGGCTTTATTTGCTTTCTGTCTTCAAAGACTTTCAATGTTTTGGGTTTTTCTAGAAAAAATATAATTAGCTGAGTGTTTTTTCTCATGTGTATAATCTGATCTGTCCTTTACAAGGGATCAGATATTGGGCTGCGTGCAGTTTTGAACATGTGTGTGAAGCTGGCTGTTCATTATCCCGTGTACAAGCTAACAGCCAGCACAGTAACTTCTGTAACGTTTATCGAGATGATTTATGATCAGTATACATGGGCTTATTCTATATGCTGACCTTTCCGTTGTCCCAGGAACGCGAGGTACTCAATTTTTCCATTATCTGCCTCATCTTCTTTTACTAATGCTGTCAAAATTCCCAAGGATAGGGTGTTACACAGCAGAATTGGTGTGTGTGTAATTCACTCATATAATGAATACAAGAAGTTAAAACTGACCAGGGATTTCCAGACCTGTGGATGCTCCAGACCATGTTTTTACCCAAGTCAGTTCTGCTCACATCTAATAGTTCAGCTTAGCTGGTGAAGAATAAAGAGCTGAGAACTTGCAGCACAGCTTCTGCTTTTGTGTTTGGAGTCAGAGAATTGCTTTTCTTCATCTCCTTTTAACCAATGAAGAAATAAAAGGTGTTTATACCACCTAATTACCACAGTAATACTACTATGACTATATAAATAAGACTGGAAAATTATCCATTCTATATGCAAAGCGATCTTCAAAATTGTTAGCACCAAAAAAGAAAAAAAAAATCCCATAACTTTGAGTAAACAAACATCTTGGTTTTCAGAGCTGATTACGCATCCCTGAAAATCAACAGCAAACTGCCGCCAGCTCCCGGGAGAGAAGGAGCAGCCCCACGTTCGCACACACACGGGCCTCTGCCGGCTGCGTGCAGCCGGGCCCGATCCCCACCAGTTTACTTTCACTTCTTCGGCTCGGCAGTGACCTCTGCTCATCCAAGGACAGCACTCCGGCTGCCCCGCTGTACGAGTACCAGGCACAGCGCAGACCTGTGAAACCTATGGACGATGCTCTACAGGACATGTAAGTGTGTGTATTTGCAACAAGGAACTTGGGAAAAATGACCGGTCTGAAAAGTCCGAATCTGCAGGAACAGAAGTGCGGAGCCAGGAGGGGCAGCGGCTCTGACGGG